>NW_017214133.1:0-14966 GCF_001704415.2 Capra hircus
TCAAGTGCAGCGCGCGCTCCGTGGAGAGCTGGAGAGCTGCGGCCGCCGGCTGGCCCGACCGGCAGGTCAGAGCGAAAGGCAGGCGCAGCGCAGGGCTCTTAGGGCGCCTGGCGGCAGCCGCCTCCGTCTACGGCCATACCACCCTGAACGCGCCCGATCTCGTCTGATCTCGGAAGCTAAGCAGGGTCGGGCCCGGTTAGTACTTGGATGGGAGACCGCCTGGGAATACCGGTGCTGTAGGCTTTTTGTTGTCTCTGTTTTTCCCTGCCTCCCCTCTCCTTTAGCCCCCGGCCCCAGCCGCACCGCAAGCCGCACCTGCCGCTGGCCCCTGGCACCCCACCGCGCTCAGAGCCGCCGCCTGCCTTCCAGCCCCTCTCAGGTCGGGTGGCCGGGGCGCCCGACTCCCGCTGCAGACCTGGGTTGCCTCCGCGCGGCCGCCAGCCCCTCGGCTTTCTTTCGGCGTCCAGGAAACCAGAGGAACGGCGGGGCGGAGGCGCGGGGTCTCTGTCTGGGGCTCCCTTGGCAGGCCTCAGGCAATTCTGGGCGGGCCGGGGCCCCAGCCCCACCCCCAGACGCACCCTGGCAGGCAACCTCGCGGTCTCCCGCAGGCGGGCGCACAAACACACACACACACACACACACACACACACACACACACACACACCCTCACGCCCGCCCCCCCAAACACAGACACACCCCCCGCAGCCCAGACAGGTCAAGAGCCGGAAACCACAAGTAAGGGAGACGGAGAGAAAGAGGGAGAGAGAGAGAGACAGCAAAGAGGACCGCACAGGCTTCCAAAGCCCCGGCCGCCACACCCTCCCCCCTCCACTGTGGGTATCCACCCGGCCCCCCCAGTCGACCCGACCCCACCGTCGCCCACCGACACACTCACACGCACGCTCTCTCCCACACTCACCCTCTGGCCTGGGGGCGGGGCTGGGTCTCGCCTCAGGGAGCCAAGCCGAAGGGGACCTTTGAGACCTCGGCTGCGAGGAAGTCTTGGGTCCCCACGGGTGATTGCCAGCCCCAGGGCACCGCGTCCAGCCGGGGCTCGCCCGGCCCAAGGCTGACGCCGCCTCCCTTGCGCACGGGCCGCTCTCTGCGGTGTGTGACGGTCTGTGCCAGAGTGTCCGTCTCGGATGGGATGCCATCCCCTGTCCCCTGTCCGTCTCCCGCTTTCCGTCTCTCTGTCGGTCGCTCTGTGTCTCCCTCTCTCTGGCTCTCCCTCCCTGGGTGTGCCTGCGCGCTCGTGTCTGTCTGTCTGTCTGCATCTGCATCTGCATCTGCCCTCTCGCCGTCTTGGGAGCCTGTCTCTGAACCTTCATCTCTTTCCGTCTCTGTCTCTCCTGACCCCCGGCCTGCCGTCCCTTCCTCTGGCCCCGGCCTCTCACGGGTGGGTGCTCTGGCTGTGGCCCTGGCTGACGAGCTTGCGCCGGCCGGCTGTCTCACTTGGCGTGGGCGCCCGCGAGTGTGTCTGTGTGCCTGTCCGTGTGGCTGCACGTCGCTCGTCTGCACCCTCAGCAAGGTCTTGTGCTTGGAGGGCGGCGTGGGGGCAAGGGGGAGGGGGGCCTCGGTGGGGCGAAGGGGCGGGGCTGACGAGCTCTGGTCGCCGGCGCTGGTGGCTCCAGGTGGGTTTGGGCACCGCGCAGGTGCCGGGCAGCATGGGCGCTCAGGGCCACGGCTGGGCTGCGCCTAGGCCCGCAGGAGGCTCAGAGGACCGCGGGCCCCAGCGCGCCCGAGGCCCTGGGCAGCGAACGCCTTGGGGAGGTGGGCGAGGGGGTGGGGGAGGGGCGGCGGCCCCGAGCCGGGTGGTGCCTGGAGGGTCCCAGGGTGGGAGAGCGCCAAGACCTCCGCGCCCCTCACGCCACCCTCGCCCCTACACGCCCCGGCAGGCACACCCGGCCGGCTGCTCCCGGTCCCGGAAGCCCTGTGGTCCCCCGGGCCGGGCCGGCCGAGTGTTGGCCGGGGTGACGGGGGCGGGGGCGGGCGGCGTGGGCCGGCCACCGGGCCGCCGGCAGTCCGGTCGCGGGTGGTGCAGCTCAAGTGCAGCGCGCGCTCCGTGGAGAGCTGGAGAGCTGCGGCCGCCGGCTGGCCCGACCGGCAGGTCAGAGCGAAAGGCAGGCGCAGCGCAGGGCTCTTAGGGCGCCTGGCGGCAGCCGCCTCCGTCTACGGCCATACCACCCTGAACGCGCCCGATCTCGTCTGATCTCGGAAGCTAAGCAGGGTCGGGCCCGGTTAGTACTTGGATGGGAGACCGCCTGGGAATACCGGGTGCTGTAGGCTTTTTGTTGTTTCTGTTTTTCCCTGCCTCCCCTCTCCTTTAGCCCCCGGCCCCAGCCGCACCGCAAGCCGCACCTGCCGCTGGCCCCTGGCACCCCACCGCGCTCAGAGCCGCCGCCTGCCTTCCAGCCCCTCTCAGGTCGGGTGGCCGGGGCGCCCGACTCCCGCTGCAGACCTGGGTTGCCTCCGCGCGGCCCGCCAGCCCCTCGGCTTTCTTTCGGCGTCCAGGAAACCAGAGGAACGGCGGGGGCGGAGGCGCGGGGGTCTCTGTCTGGGGCTCCCTTGGCAGGCCTCAGGCAATTCTGGGCGGGGCCGGGGCCCCAGCCCACCCCCAGACGCACCCTGGCAGGCAACCTCGCGGTCTCCCGCAGGCGCGGCGCACACAACACACACACACACACACACACACACACACACACACACACCCTCACGCCCGCCCCCCAAACACAGACACACCCCCCGCAGCCCAGACAGGTCAAGAGCCGGAAACCACAAGTAAGGGAGACGGAGAAAGAGGGAGAGAGAGAGAGACAGCAAGAGGACCGCACAGGCTTCCAAAGCCCCGGCCGCCACACCCTCCCCCCTCCACTGTGGGTATCCACCCGGCCCCCCAGTCGACCCGACCCCACCGTCGCCCACCGACACACTCACACGCACGCTCTCTCCCACACTCACCCTCTGGCCTGGGGGCGGGGGCTGGGTCTCGCCTCAGGGAGCCAAGCCGAAGGGGACCTTTGAGACCTCGGCTGCGAGGAAGTCTTGGGGTCCCCACGGGTGATTGCCAGCCCCAGGGCACCGCGTCCAGCCGGGGCTCGCCCGGCCCAAGGCTGACGCCGCCTCCCTTGCGCACGGGCCGCTCTCTGCGGTGTGTGACGGTCTGTGCCAGAGTGTCCGTCTCGGATGGGATGCCATCCCCTGTCCCCTGTCCGTCTCCCGCTTTCCGTCTCTCTGTCGGTCGCTCTGTGTCTCCCTCTCTCTGGCTCTCCCTCCCTGGGTGTGCCTGCGCGCTCGTGTCTGTCTGTCTGTCTGCATCTGCATCTGCATCTGCCCTCTCGCCGTCTTGGGAGCCTGTCTCTGAACCTTCATCTCTTTCCGTCTCTGTCTCTCCTGACCCCCGGCCTGCCGTCCCTTCCTCTGGCCCCGGCCTCTCACGGGTGGGTGCTCTGGCTGTGGCCCTGGCTGACGAGCTTGCGCCGGCCGGCTGTCTCACTTGGCGTGGGCGCCCGCGAGTGTGTCTGTGTGCCTGTCCGTGTGGCTGCACGTCGCTCGTCTGCACCCTCAGCAAGGTCTTGTGCTTGGAGGGCGGCGTGGGGGCAAGGGGGGAGGGGGGGCCTCGGTGGGGCGAAGGGGCGGGGCTGACGAGCTCTGGTCGCCGGCGCTGGTGGCTCCAGGTGGGTTTGGGCACCGCGCAGGTGCCGGCAGCATGGGCGCTCAGGGCCACGGCTGGGCTGCGCCTAGGCCCGGCAGGAGGCTCAGAGGACCGCGGGCCCCAGCGCGCCCCGAGGCCCTGGGCAGCGAACGCCTTGGGGAGGTGGGCCGAGGGGGTGGGGGAGGGGCGGCGGCCCCCGAGCCGGGTGGTGCCTGGAGGGTCCCAGGGTGGGAGAGCGCCAAGACCTCCGCGCCCCTCACGCCACCCTCCCCCCTACACGCCCCGGCAGGCACACCCGGCCGGCTGCTCCCGGTCCCGGGAAGCCCTGTGGTCCCCCGGGCCGGGCCGGCCGAGTGTTGGCCGGGGGTGACGGGGGGCGGGGGGCGGGGCGGCGTGGGCCGGCCACCGGGCCGCCGGCAGTCCGGTCGCGGGTGGTGCAGCTCAAGTGCAGCGCGCGCTCCGTGGAGAGCTGGAGAGCTGCGGCCGCCGCTGGCCCGACCGGCAGGTCCAGAGCGAAAGGCAGGCGCAGCGCAGGGCTCTTAGGGCGCCTGGCGGCAGCCGCCTCCGTCTACGGCCATACCACCCTGAACGCGCCCGATCTCGTCTGATCTCGGAAGCTAAGCAGGGTCGGGCCCGGTTAGTACTTGGATGGGAGACCGCCTGGGAATACCGGGTGCTGTAGGCTTTTTTGTTGTTCTGTTTTTCCCTGCCTCCCCTCTCCTTTAGCCCCCGGCCCCAGCCGCACCGCAAGCCGCACCTGCCGCTGGCCCCTGGCACCCCACGCGCTCAGAGCCGCCGCCTGCCTTCCAGCCCCTCTCAGGTCGGGTGGCCGGGGCGCCCGACTCCCGCTGCAGACCTGGGTTGCCTCCGCGCGGCCCGCCAGCCCCTCGGCTTTCTTTCGGCGTCCAGGAAACCAGAGGAACGGCGGGGCGGAGGCGCGGGGGTCTCTGTCTGGGGCTCCCTTGGCAGGCCTCAGGCAATTCTGGGCGGGGCCGGGGCCCCAGCCCCACCCCCAGACGCACCCTGGCAGGCAACCTCGCGGTCTCCCGCAGGCGCGGGCGCACACACACACACACACACACACACACACACACACACACACCCTCACGCCCGCCCCCCCAAACACAGACACACCCCCGCAGCCCAGACAGGTCAAGAGCCGGAAACCACAAGTAAGGGAGACGGAGAAAGAGGGAGAGAGAGAGAGACAGCAAGAGGACCGCACAGGCTTCCAAAGCCCCGGCCGCCACACCCTCCCCCCTCCACTGTGGGTATCCACCCGGCCCCCCCAGTCGACCCGACCCCACCGTCGCCCACCGACACACTCACACGCACGCTCTCTCCCACACTCACCCTCTGGCCTGGGGCCGGGGGCTGGGTCTCGCCTCAGGGAGCCAAGCCGAAGGGGACCTTTGAGACCTCGGCTGCGAGGAAGTCTTGGGGTCCCCACGGGTGATTGCCAGCCCCAGGGCACCGCGTCCAGCCGGGGCTCGCCCGGCCCAAGGCTGACGCCGCCTCCCTTGCGCACGGGCCGCTCTCTGCGTGTGTGACGGTCTGTGCCAGAGTGTCCGTCTCGGATGGGATGCCATCCCCTGTCCCCTGTCCGTCTCCCGCTTTCCGTCTCTCTGTCGGTCGCTCTGTGTCTCCCTCTCTCTGGCTCTCCCTCCCTGGGTGTGCCTGCGCGCTCGTGTCTGTCTGTCTGTCTGCATCTGCATCTGCATCTGCCCTCTCGCCGTCTTGGGAGCCTGTCTCTGAACCTTCATCTCTTTCCGTCTCTGTCTCTCCTGACCCCCGGCCTGCCGTCCCTTCCTCTGGCCCCGGCCTCTCACGGGTGGGTGCTCTGGCTGTGGCCCTGGCTGACGAGCTTGCGCCGGCCGGCTGTCTCACTTGGCGTGGGCGCCCGCGAGTGTGTCTGTGTGCCTGTCCGTGTGGCTGCACGTCGCTCGTCTGCACCCTCAGCAAGGTCTTGTGCTTGGAGGGCGGCGTGGGGGCAAGGGGGGAGGGGGGCCTCGGTGGGGCGAAGGGGCGGGGCTGACGAGCTCTGGTCGCCGGCGCTGGTGGCTCCAGGTGGGTTTGGGCACCGCGCAGGTGCCGGGCAGCATGGGCGCTCAGGGCCACGGCTGGGCTGCGCCTAGGCCCGCAGGAGGCTCAGAGGACCGCGGGCCCCAGCGCGCCCGAGGCCCTGGGCAGCGAACGCCTTGGGGAGGTGGGCGAGGGGGTGGGAGGGGCGGCGGCCCCCGAGCCGGGTGGTGCCTGGAGGGTCCCAGGGTGGGAGAGCGCCAAGACCTCCGCGCCCCTCACGCCACCCTCCCCCTACACGCCCCGGCAGGCACACCCGGCCGGCTGCTCCCGGTCCCGGAAGCCCTGTGGTCCCCCGGGCCGGGCCGGCCGAGTGTTGGCCGGGGGTGACGGGGGGCGGGGGGGCGGGCGGCGTGGGCCGGCCACCGGGCCGCCGGCAGTCCGGTCGCGGGTGGTGCAGCTCAAGTGCAGCGCGCGCTCCGTGGAGAGCTGGAGAGCTGCGGCCGCCGGCTGGCCCGACCGGCAGGTCAGAGCGAAAGGCAGGCGCAGCGCAGGGCTCTTAGGGCGCCTGGCGGCAGCCGCCTCCGTCTACGGCCATACCACCCTGAACGCGCCCGATCTCGTCTGATCTCGGAAGCTAAGCAGGGTCGGGCCCGGTTAGTACTTGGATGGGAGACCGCCTGGGAATACCGGGTGCTGTAGGCTTTTTGTTGTTCTGTTTTTCCCTGCCTCCCCTCTCCTTTAGCCCCCGGCCCCAGCCGCACCGCAAGCCGCACCTGCCGCTGGCCCCTGGCACCCCACCGCGCTCAGAGCCGCCGCCTGCCTTCCAGCCCCTCTCAGGTCGGGTGGCCGGGGCGCCCGACTCCCGCTGCAGACCTGGGTTGCCTCCGCGCGGCCCGCCAGCCCCTCGGCTTTCTTTCGGCGTCCAGGAAACCAGAGGAACGGCGGGGGCGGAGGCGCGGGGTCTCTGTCTGGGGCTCCCTTGGCAGGCCTCAGGCAATTCTGGGCGGGCCGGGGCCCCAGCCCCACCCCCAGACGCACCCTGGCAGGCAACCTCGCGGTCTCCCGCAGGCGCGGGCGCACAACACACACACACACACACACACACACACACACACACACACCCTCACGCCCGCCCCCCCAAACACAGACACACCCCCCGCAGCCCAGACAGGTCAAGAGCCGGAAACCACAAGTAAGGGAGACGGAGAAAGAGGGAGAGAGAGAGAGACAGCAAGAGGACCGCACAGGCTTCCAAAGCCCCGGCCGCCACACCTCCCCCCTCCACTGTGGGTATCCACCCGGCCCCCCCAGTCGACCCGACCCCACCGTCGCCCACCGACACACTCACACGCACGCTCTCTCCCACACTCACCCTCTGGCCTGGGGGCGGGGGCTGGGTCTCGCCTCAGGGAGCCAAGCCGAAGGGGACCTTTGAGACCTCGGCTGCGAGGAAGTCTTGGGGTCCCCACGGGTGATTGCCAGCCCCAGGGCACCGCGTCCAGCCGGGGCTCGCCCGGCCCAAGGCTGACGCCGCCTCCCTTGCGCACGGGCCGCTCTCTGCGGTGTGTGACGGTCTGTGCCAGAGTGTCCGTCTCGGATGGGATGCCATCCCCTGTCCCCTGTCCGTCTCCCGCTTTCCGTCTCTCTGTCGGTCGCTCTGTGTCTCCCTCTCTCTGGCTCTCCCTCCCTGGGTGTGCCTGCGCGCTCGTGTCTGTCTGTCTGTCTGCATCTGCATCTGCATCTGCCCTCTCGCCGTCTTGGGAGCCTGTCTCTGAACCTTCATCTCTTTCCGTCTCTGTCTCTCCTGACCCCCGGCCTGCCGTCCCTTCCTCTGGCCCCGGCCTCTCACGGGTGGGTGCTCTGGCTGTGGCCCTGGCTGACGAGCTTGCGCCGGCCGGCTGTCTCACTTGGCGTGGGCGCCCGCGAGTGTGTCTGTGTGCCTGTCCGTGTGGCTGCACGTCGCTCGTCTGCACCCTCAGCAAGGTCTTGTGCTTGGAGGGCGGCGTGGGGGCAAGGGGGGAGGGGGGCCTCGGTGGGCGAAGGGCGGGGCTGACGAGCTCTGGTCGCCGGCGCTGGTGGCTCCAGGTGGGTTTGGGCACCGCGCAGGTGCCGGGCAGCATGGGCGCTCAGGGCCACGGCTGGGCTGCGCCTAGGCCCGCAGGAGGCTCAGAGGACCGCGGGCCCCAGCGCGCCCGAGGCCCTGGGCAGCGAACGCCTTGGGGAGGTGGGCGAGGGGGTGGGGGAGGGGCGGCGGCCCCCGAGCCGGGTGGTGCCTGGAGGGTCCCAGGGTGGGAGAGCGCCAAGACCTCCGCGCCCCTCACGCCACCCTCGCCCCTACACGCCCCGGCAGGCACACCCGGCCGGCTGCTCCCGGTCCCGGAAGCCCTGTGGTCCCCCGGGCCGGGCCGGCCGAGTGTTGGCCGGGGTGACGGGGGCGGGGGGCGGGCGGCGTGGGCCGGCCACCGGGGCCGGCAGTCCGGTCGCGGGTGGTGCAGCTCAAGTGCAGCGCGCGCTCCGTGGAGAGCTGGAGAGCTGCGGCCGCCGGCTGGCCCGACCGGCAGGTCAGAGCGAAAGGCAGGCGCAGCGCAGGGCTCTTAGGGCGCCTGGCGGCAGCCGCCTCCGTCTACGGCCATACCACCCTGAACGCGCCCGATCTCGTCTGATCTCGGAAGCTAAGCAGGGTCGGGCCCGGTTAGTACTTGGATGGGAGACCGCCTGGGAATACCGGGTGCTGTAGGCTTTTTGTTGTTTCTGTTTTTCCCTGCCTCCCCTCTCCTTTAGCCCCCGGCCCCAGCCGCACCGCAAGCCGCACCTGCCGCTGGCCCCTGGCACCCCACCGCGCTCAGAGCCGCCGCCTGCCTTCCAGCCCCTCTCAGGTCGGGTGGCCGGGGCGCCCGACTCCCGCTGCAGACCTGGGTTGCCTCCGCGCGGCCCGCCAGCCCCTCGGCTTTCTTTCGGCGTCCAGGAAACCAGAGGAACGGCGGGGCGGGAGGCGCGGGGGTCTCTGTCTGGGGCTCCCTTGGCAGGCCTCAGGCAATTCTGGGCGGGGCCGGGGCCCCAGCCCCACCCCCAGACGCACCCTGGCAGGCAACCTCGCGGTCTCCCGCAGGCGCGGGCGCACAACACACACACACACACACACACACACACACACCCTCACGCCCGCCCCCCCCAAACACAGACACACCCCCCGCAGCCCAGACAGGTCAAGAGCCGGAAACCACAAGTAAGGGAGACGGAGAAAGAGAAAGAGGGAGAGAGAGAGAGACAGCAAGAGGACCGCACAGGCTTCCAAAGCCCCGGCCGCCACACCTCCCCCCTCCACTGTGGGTATCCACCCGGCCCCCCCAGTCGACCCGACCCCACCGTCGCCCACCGACACACTCACACGCACGCTCTCTCCCACACTCACCCTCTGGCCTGGGGGCGGGGGCTGGGTCTCGCCTCAGGGAGCCAAGCCGAAGGGGACCTTTGAGACCTCGGCTGCGAGGAAGTCTTGGGGTCCCCACGGGTGATTGCCAGCCCCAGGGCACCGCGTCCAGCCGGGGCTCGCCCGGCCCAAGGCTGACGCCGCCTCCCTTGCGCACGGGCCGCTCTCTGCGGTGTGTGACGGTCTGTGCCAGAGTGTCCGTCTCGGATGGGATGCCATCCCCTGTCCCCTGTCCGTCTCCCGCTTTCCGTCTCTCTGTCGGTCGCTCTGTGTCTCCCTCTCTCTGGCTCTCCCTCCCTGGGTGTGCCTGCGCGCTCGTGTCTGTCTGTCTGTCTGCATCTGCATCTGCATCTGCCCTCTCGCCGTCTTGGGAGCCTGTCTCTGGAACCTTCATCTCTTTCCGTCTCTGTCTCTCCTGACCCCCGGCCTGCCGTCCCTTCCTCTGGCCCCGGCCTCTCACGGGTGGGTGCTCTGGCTGTGGCCCTGGCTGACGAGCTTGCGCCGGCCGGCTGTCTCACTTGGCGTGGGCGCCCGCGAGTGTGTCTGTGTGCCTGTCCGTGTGGCTGCACGTCGCTCGTCTGCACCCTCAGCAAGGTCTTGTGCTTGGAGGGCGGCGTGGGGGCAAGGGGGGAGGGGGGGCCTCGGGTGGGGCGAAGGGGCGGGGCTGACGAGCTCTGGTCGCCGGCGCTGGTGGCTCCAGGTGGGTTTGGGCACCGCGCCAGGTGCCGGGCAGCATGGGCGCTCAGGGCCACGGCTGGGCTGCGCCTAGGCCCGCAGGAGGCTCAGAGGACCGCGGGCCCCAGCGCGCCCCGAGGCCCTGGGCAGCGAACGCCTTGGGGAGGTGGGCGAGGGGGTGGGGGAGGGGCGGCGGCCCCCGAGCCGGGTGGTGCCTGGAGGGTCCCAGGGTGGGAGAGCGCCAAGACCTCCGCGCCCCTCACGCCACCCTCGCCCCTACACGCCCCGGCAGGCACACCCGGCCGGCTGCTCCCGGTCCCGGAAGCCCTGTGGTCCCCCGGGCCGGGCCGGCCGAGTGTTGGCCGGGGGTGACGGGGGCGCGGGGGCGGGGCGGCGTGGGCCGGCCACCGGGCCGCCGGCAGTCCGGTCGCGGGTGGTGCAGCTCAAGTGCAGCGCGCGCTCCGTGGAGAGCTGGAGAGCTGCGGCCGCCGGCTGGCCCGACCGGCAGGTCAGAGCGAAAGGCAGGCGCAGCGCAGGGCTCTTAGGGCGCCTGGCGGCAGCCGCCTCCGTCTACGGCCATACCACCCTGAACGCGCCCGATCTCGTCTGATCTCGGAAGCTAAGCAGGGTCGGGCCCGGTTAGTACTTGGATGGGAGACCGCCTGGGAATACCGGGTGCTGTAGGCTTTTTTGTTGTTTCTGTTTTTCCCTGCCTCCCCTCTCCTTTAGCCCCCGGCCCCAGCCGCACCGCAAGCCGCACCTGCCGCTGGCCCCTGGCACCCCACCGCGCTCAGAGCCGCCGCCTGCCTTCCAGCCCCTCTCAGGTCGGGTGGCCGGGGCGCCCGACTCCCGCTGCAGACCTGGGTTGCCTCCGCGCGGCCCGCCAGCCCCTCGGCTTTCTTTCGGCGTCCAGGAAACCAGAGGAACGGCGGGGCGGAGGCGCGGGGGTCTCTGTCTGGGGCTCCCTTGGCAGGCCTCAGGCAATTCTGGGCGGGGCCGGGGCCCCAGCCCCACCCCCAGACGCACCCTGGCAGGCAACCTCGCGGTCTCCCGCAGGCGCGGGCGCACAACACACACACACACACACACACACACACACACACACACACCCTCACGCCCGCCCCCCCAAACACAGACACACCCCCCGCAGCCCAGACAGGTCAAGAGCCGGAAACCACAAGTAAGGGAGACGGAGAAAGGGAGAGAGAGAGAGACAGCAAGAGGACCGCACAGGCTTCCAAAGCCCCGGCCGCCACACCCTCCCCCCTCCACTGTGGGTATCCACCCGGCCCCCCAGTCGACCCGACCCCACCGTCGCCCACCGACACACTCACACGCACGCTCTCTCCCACACTCACCCTCTGGCCTGGGGCGGGGGCTGGGTCTCGCCTCAGGGAGCCAAGCCGAAGGGGACCTTTGAGACCTCGGCTGCGAGGAAGTCTTGGGGTCCCCACGGGTGATTGCCAGCCCCAGGGCACCGCGTCCAGCCGGGGCTCGCCCGGCCCAAGGCTGACGCCGCCTCCCTTGCGCACGGGCCGCTCTCTGCGGTGTGTGACGGTCTGTGCCAGAGTGTCCGTCTCGGATGGGATGCCATCCCCTGTCCCCTGTCCGTCTCCCGCTTTCCGTCTCTCTGTCGGTCGCTCTGTGTCTCCCTCTCTCTGGCTCTCCCTCCCTGGGTGTGCCTGCGCGCTCGTGTCTGTCTGTCTGTCTGCATCTGCATCTGCATCTGCCCTCTCGCCGTCTTGGGAGCCTGTCTCTGAACCTTCATCTCTTTCCGTCTCTGTCTCTCCTGACCCCCGGCCTGCCGTCCCTTCCTCTGGCCCCGGCCTCTCACGGGTGGGTGCTCTGGCTGTGGCCCTGGCTGACGAGCTTGCGCCGGCCGGCTGTCTCACTTGGCGTGGGCGCCCGCGAGTGTGTCTGTGTGCCTGTCCGTGTGGCTGCACGTCGCTCGTCTGCACCCTCAGCAAGGTCTTGTGCTTGGAGGCGGCGTGGGGGCAAGGGGGAGGGGGGGCCTCGGTGGGGCGAAGGGGCGGGGCTGACGAGCTCTGGTCGCCGGCGCTGGTGGCTCCAGGTGGGTTTGGGCACCGCGCAGGTGCCGGGCAGCATGGGCGCTCAGGGCCACGGCTGGGCTGCGCCTAGGCCCGCAGGAGGCTCAGAGGACCGCGGGCCCAGCGCGCCCCGAGGCCCTGGGCAGCGAACGCCTTGGGGAGGTGGGCGAGGGGTGGGGAGGGGCGGCGGCCCCGAGCCGGGTGGTGCCTGGAGGGTCCCAGGGTGGGAGAGCGCCAAGACCTCCGCGCCCCTCACGCCACCCTCGCCCCTACACGCCCCGGCAGGCACACCCGGCCGGCTGCTCCCGGTCCCGGAAGCCCTGTGGTCCCCCGGGCCGGGCCGGCCGAGTGTTGGCCGGGGGTGACGGGGGCGGGGGGGCGGGCGGCGTGGGCCGGCCACCGGGCCGCCGGCAGTCCGGTCGCGGGTGGTGCAGCTCAAGTGCAGCGCGCGCTCCGTGGAGAGCTGGAGAGCTGCGGCCGCCGGCTGGCCCGACCGGCAGGTCAGAGCGAAAGGCAGGCGCAGCGCAGGGCTCTTAGGGCGCCTGGCGGCAGCCGCCTCCGTCTACGGCCATACCACCCTGAACGCGCCCGATCTCGTCTGATCTCGGAAGCTAAGCAGGGTCGGGCCCGGTTAGTACTTGGATGGGAGACCGCCTGGGAATACCGGGTGCTGTAGGCTTTTTGTTGTTTCTGTTTTTCCCTGCCTCCCCTCTCCTTTAGCCCCCGGCCCCAGCCGCACCGCAAGCCGCACCTGCCGCTGGCCCCTGGCACCCCACCGCGCTCAGAGCCGCCGCCTGCCTTCCAGCCCCTCTCAGGTCGGGTGGCCGGGGCGCCCGACTCCCGCTGCAGACCTGGGTTGCCTCCGCGCGGCCCGCCAGCCCCTCGGCTTTCTTTCGGCGTCCAGGAAACCAGAGGAACGGCGGGGCGGAGGCGGGGGGTCTCTGTCTGGGGCTCCCTTGGCAGGCCTCAGGCAATTCTGGGCGGGGCCGGGCCCCAGCCCACCCCCAGACGCACCCTGGCAGGCAACCTCGCGGTCTCCCGCAGGCGCGGGCGCACAACACACACACACACACACACACACACACACACACACACACACACCCTCACGCCCGCCCCCCCCAAACACAGACACACCCCCGCAGCCCAGACAGGTCAAGAGCCGGAAACCACAAGTAAGGGAGACGGAGAAAGAGGGAGAGAGAGAGAGACAGCAAGAGGACCGCACAGGCTTCCAAAGCCCCGGCCGCCACACCCTCCCCCCTCCACTGTGGGTATCCACCCGGCCCCCCCAGTCGACCCGACCCCACCGTCGCCCACCGACACACTCACACGCACGCTCTCTCCCACACTCACCCTCTGGCCTGGGGCGGGGGCTGGGTCTCGCCTCAGGGAGCCAAGCCGAAGGGGACCTTTGAGACCTCGGCTGCGAGGAAGTCTTGGGGTCCCCACGGGTGATTGCCAGCCCCAGGGCACCGCGTCCAGCCGGGGCTCGCCCGGCCCAAGGCTGACGCCGCCTCCCTTGCGCACGGGCCGCTCTCTGCGGTGTGTGACGGTCTGTGCCAGAGTGTCCGTCTCGGATGGGATGCCATCCCCTGTCCCCTGTCCGTCTCCCGCTTTCCGTCTCTCTGTCGGTCGCTCTGTGTCTCCCTCTCTCTGGCTCTCCCTCCCTGGTGTGCCTGCGCGCTCGTGTCTGTCTGTCTGTCTGCATCTGCATCTGCATCTGCCCTCTCGCCGTCTTGGGAGCCTGTCTCTGAACCTTCATCTCTTTCCGTCTCTGTCTCTCCTGACCCCCGGCCTGCCGTCCCTTCCTCTGGCCCCGGCCTCTCACGGGTGGGTGCTCTGGCTGTGGCCCTGGCTGACGAGCTTGCGCCGGCCGGCTGTCTCACTTGGCGTGGGCGCCCGCGAGTGTGTCTGTGTGCCTGTCCGTGTGGCTGCACGTCGCTCGTCTGCACCCTCAGCAAGGTCTTGTGCTTGGAGGGCGGCGTGGGGGCAAGGGGGGAGGGGGGGCCTCGGTGGGGCGAAGGGGCGGGGCTGACGAGCTCTGGTCGCCGGCGCTGGTGGCTCCAGGTGGGTTTGGGCACCGCGCAGGTGCCGGGCAGCATGGGCGCTCAGGGCCACGGCTGGGCTGCGCCTAGGCCCGCAGGAGGCTCAGAGGACCGCGGGCCCCAGCGCGCCCGAGGCCCTGGGCAGCGAACGCCTTGGGGAGGTGGGCGGGGGGTGGGGAGGGGCGGCGGCCCCGAGCCGGGGGTGCCTGGAGGGTCCCAGGGTGGGAGAGCGCCAAGACCTCCGCGCCCCTCACGCCACCCTCGCCCCTACACGCCCCGGCAGGCACACCCGGCCGGCTGCTCCCGGTCCCGGAAGCCCTGTGGTCCCCCGGCCGGGCCGGCGAGTGTTGGCCGGGGGTGACGGGGGGCGGGGGGCGGGGGCGCGTGGGCCGGCCACCGGGCCGCCGGCAGTCCGGTCGCGGGTGGTGCAGCTCAAGTGCAGCGCGCGCTCCGTGGAGAGCTGGAGAGCTGCGGCCGCCGGCTGGCCCGACCGGCAGGTCAGAGCGAAAGGCAGGCGCAGCGCAGGGCTCTTAGGGCGCCTGGCGGCAGCCGCCTCCGTCTACGGCCATACCACCCTGAACGCGCCCGATCTCGTCTGATCTCGGAAGCTAAGCAGGGTCGGGCCCGGTTAGTACTTGGATGGGAGACCGCCTGGGAATACCGGGTGCTGTAGGCTTTTTGTTGTTTCTGTTTTTCCCTGCCTCCCCTCTCCTTTAGCCCCCGGCCCCAGCCGCACCGCAAGCCGCACCTGCCGCTGGCCCCTGGCACCCCACCGCGCTCAGAGCCGCCGCCTGCCTTCCAGCCCCTCTCAGGTCGGGTGGCCGGGGCCGACTCCCGCTGCAGACCTGGGTTGCCTCCGCGCGGCCCGCCAGCCCCTCGGCTTTCTTTCGGGCGTCCAGGAAACCAGAGGAACGGCGGGGCGGAGGCGCGGGGGGTCTCTGTCTGGGGCTCCCTTGGCAGGCCTCAGGCAATTCTGGGCGGGCCGGGCCCCAGCCCCACCCCAGACGCACCTGGCAGGCAACTCGCGGTCTCCCGCAGGCGCGGGCACACACACACACACACACACCACCACACACACACACACACACACACCC
>NW_017214134.1:0-14966 GCF_001704415.2 Capra hircus
GTTAGGGTTAGGGGTTTGGGGGTTGAGGTTCACGGTTGGGGTTGGGGATTTGGGATTCGGGTTAGGGGTTTGGGGTTCGCGGTTTGGGTTTGGGGTTTGGGTTAGGGGTTCGCGGTTAGGATTTGGGGTTTGGGGTTCCGGGTAGGGATTCTCGGTTCGGGTTAGGGGTTGGCAGTTTAGGTTAAGGGGGGCTTTTGGGGTTTGGAGTTTGGGATTTGGGTGAGGGGTTCGCGGTTTGGGTTCCAGTTATGGGTTTGGGTTTGGTTGAGGGTTGGGGGGTTGGGGATTAGGGTTCGGTTTCTGGTTGACGGTTTGGGTTAGGGATTAGGGGTTTAGGATTTGGGTTTGGGGTTTTGGGGATTCAGGTTTGAGGTTCCGATTAGGGGTTGAGTATGTGAGGTTTGTGGTTCGGGGGTCGAGATTTGAGGTTTGGGTTTGGGGTTCAGGGATTGGGTTCATGGTTTGGGGTTTGGGGTGTGAGGTGCAGTTTCGAGTTTTGCTGTTCGGGTTAGGAGTTAGGGGTTGGCAGTTCGGGGTTCGGCTTAGAGGTTTGGGGTGTGCGGTTTTGGATTTGAGGTTTGGGGTTTCGGTTAGGGGTTTGGGGTTTGGGGTTCGGGTTAGCAGTTTGGAGTTTGGTTGGGGGTTGGGGTTTCGGGGTTTGGGGTTCGGTTTTGGTGTTCGCGGTTTGGGATTGGGGTTTGGGATTTGGGTTCAGGTTAGGGGTTTGCGATTCGGTTAGGGTTTGGGGTTCGGGTTCGGGGTGTGGGGTGGGGTACAGGTTAGGGTTTGGGTTCGGGTTTGGGGTTCGTTTAGGGTGCGGTTTGGGTTTGGGTTTGGGGTTCGGGCTAGTGGTTTGGGGTTCGGGGTTGGGTTCTGGATTGGGGTTCGGAGTTATGGATTCGGGGTTTGGGCTACGTGTTTCAGGATTTGCGGTTCGGGGCTTGAGGGTCGGGGTTTGGGTTTGGGGTTTAGGGCTCGGGTTAGGGGTTTGGATTAGGGTTAGGGGTTCACGGTACGGGTTAGGTGTTTGGGGTTCGGAGATTGGGGATTGGGTTAGGGTTTTGAGTTCGGGTAAGGGGTTTGGAGTTCCGGTTCAGGGTTTGGGGGTAGCGGTTGGGATAGGGGTTCAGATTCAGGATATGGGTTTGGGGTTCGGGTTCCATGTTTGGGTATGTGGTTCTGGGTTTGGGTATGTGGTTCATTGTTTGGGGTTTGAAAGCCCTCCTTGCAGGGAGCTAGGTGCGCCTCCAGTACGGCAGAGATCTAGCCCTGCTCAGAGCCCCGATCTGGCAGAGTTCCCGTCGCGAGGCTGCTCTGCCGGGGGCTAGCCTTGCCCAGACTTGCCTTGCTTTTTGTCCCCTCCCCAGGAAGGAGCTGGCTGCGCGAGCCTGGGAGACTCCACTGGTGCCTTCCTTGCCTCAGCTCCAATCCTGCCTTGCCTTTGCACATAGGTGCCAGGCGTCGTTGGGGAGGGCTTAGAGGGTGGTGGGTTGCACACTGCCAAGGGCTTCAGCAGTGAGAGCTCTGTCAGAGGGAAGGAAGGGCAACTGCAGGGCTCCTCCAGCGGTTGCTTGGCCGCCCAGAATCAGCGCCGCATCGAGAGCACCAGGCTCCCAGGGCCCCTGGCTGGCGTTTTCAGCCCCGCACACACGGAGGCTTATTCCTTGGGCGCCCAGAAAGTGTATGACAGACGTAGGTTCCCAAGCACTCTCCCCAGCAGAGACATATAGGCGGTTGGGGCCTGATCCTGCGTGTCTGGGTTCCCGCCCACAGCCCCAACTCAGGGGAAGCAGCCCCTGAGGCAAGACCTGCTGGAGGAGCCCTGCGCGCCCGCCTGATAGGCGAGAGCACCACCAGCAGGGAAGCGAGCCTCCTCGGGGAAGAGGAGGCAGCCCAGCCCCGTCAAGCGGAAAGCCCTGCTTGCAAGGAGCTAAGTGCCCCTCCAGTACGGCAGAGCTCTAGCTCTGCTCAGAGCCCCGATCTGGCAGAGTCCTGGCGCGAGGCTGCTCTGCCGGGGGCTAGCCTTGCCCAGACTTGCCTTGCTTTTAGGCTGCCTCCCCAGGAAGGAGCTGGCTGGGCAAGCCTGGGAGACGCCACTGGTGCCTTTCTTGCCTCAGCTCCAATCCTGCCTTGCCTTTGCACATAGGTGCCAGGCGTCGTTGGGAGGGCTTAGGGGGGTGGTGGGTTGCTCACTGCCAAGGGCTTCAGCAGTGAGAGCTCTGGCAGAGGGAAGCGAAGGGCAACTGCAGGGCTCCTCCAGCGGTTGCTTGGCCGCCCAGAATCAGCCCCGCACACACGGAGGCTGATTCCTTGGGCGCCCAGAAAGTGTATGACAGACGTAGGTTCCCTAGCACTCTCCTCCCTAACAGAGACATGTGCAGGTGTTTGGGGCCTGATCCTGCGTGTCTGGGTTCCCGCCCACAGCCCCAACTCAGGGGAAGCAGCCCCTGAGGCAAGACCTGCTTGAGGAGCCCTGCGCCCCGCCTGATAGGCGAGTGCACAGCCAGCAGGGAAGCGAGCCTCCTCGGGAAGAGGAGGCAGCCAGTCCCCTTCAAGCTGAAAGCCCTGCTTACACGAAGCTAAGTGCGCCTCCAGTACGGCAGATCTCTAGCTCTGTTCAGAGGCCCGATCTGGCAGAGTTCCTGGCGCCAAGATGCTCTGCTATAGGCGAGCCTTGCGCAGACTTGCCTTCCTTTTAGGCTCCCTCCCCAGGAAGGAGCAGGCTGTGTGAGGCTGGGAGACGCCACTGGCGCCTTCCTGGCTTCAGATCTGCCCCTGCCTTGCCTTTGCACTTAGGTCCCAAGCGTCCTTGAGGAGGGCTTAGGGGCTGGTGCTTTGCACACTGCCAAGGGCTCCAGCAGTGAAAGCTCTGTCAGAGGGAAGCGAACGGCAACAGCAGGGCTCCTTCAGCGGTTGCTTGGCCGCCCAGACTAAGCGCCGCACGGAGAGCACCAGGCTCCCAGGGCCCCTGGCTGGGGTTTTCAGCCCCGCACACACGGAGGCTGATTCCTTGGGCGCCCAGAAAGTGTATGACAGACGTAGGTTCCCTAGCACTCTCTCCCCAGCAGAGACATGTGCAGGTGGTTGGGGCCTGATCCTGCGTGTCTGGGTTCCCGCCCACAGCCCCAACTCAGGGGAAGCAGCCCCTGAGGCAAGACCTGCTGGAGGAGCCCTGCGCGCCGCCTGATAGGCGAGAGCACAGCCAGCAGGGAAGCGAGCCTCCTCGGGGGAGAGAAGGCAGCCCAGCCCCGTCAAGCGGTAAGCCCTGCTTGCAGGGAGCTAAGTGCGCCTCCAGTACGGCACAGCTCTAGCTCTGCTCAGAGCCCCGATCTGGCAGAGTTCCTGGCGCGAGGCTGCTCTGCTGGGGCTAGCCTTGCCCAGACTTGCCTTGATTTTAGGCTGCCTCCCTAGGAAGGAGCAGGCAGCAGGAGCCTGGGAGACGCCACTGGCGCCTTCCTTGCCTCAGCTCCAATCCTGCCTTGCCTTTGCACATAGGTGACAGGCGTCGTTGGGAGGGCTTAGGGTTGGTGGGTTTCACACTGCCAAGGGCTTCAGCAGTGAGAGCTCTGTCAGAGGGAAGGGAAGGGCAACTGCAGGGCTCCTCCAGCGGTTGCCTTGGCCGCCCAGAATCAGCACCGCACCAAGAGCACCAGGCTCCCAGGGCCCCTGGCTGGGGTCTTCAGCCCCGCACACACGGAGATCTTGGGCGCCCAGAAAGTGTATGACAGACGTAGGTTCCCTAGCACTCTCCTCCCCAGCAGAGACATGTGCAGGTGGTTGGGGCCTGATCCTGCGTGTCTGGATTCCCGCCTACAGCCCCAACTCAGGGGAAGCAGCCCCTGAGGCAAGACCTGCTGGAGGAGCCCTGCGCCCCCACCTGATAGGCGAGTGCACAGCCATCGGGGAAGCGAGCCTCCTCGGGGGGAAGAGGAGGCAGCCCAGCCCCATCAAGTTGAAAGCCCTGCTTGCACGAAGCCAAGTGCCCCTCCAGTACGGCAGAGCTCTAGCTCTGCTCAGAGCCCCGATCTGGCAGAGTTCCCGGCACGAGGCTGCTCGCCTGGGGCGAGCCTTGCCCAGACTTGCCTTGCTTTTAGGCTCCCTCCCGAGGAAGGAGCAGGCTGCGCGAGCCTGAGAGACGCCACTGGCGCCTTCCTGACCTCAGCACCGCTCCTGCCTTGCCTTTGCACTTAGGTGCAAGGCGTCCTTGTGGAGGGCTTGGGGCTGGTGGGTTGCACACTGCCAAGGGCTACAGCAGTGAGAGCTCTGTCAGAGGGAAGGGAAGGGCCACTGCAGGGCTCCTCCAGCGGTTGCTTGGAGGCCCAGACTCAGTGCCTCACGGAGAGCACCAGGCTCCCAGGGCCCCTGGCTGGATTCTGCAGCCCTGCACACCCCGAGGCTGACTCCGTGGGCGCCCAGCAGCTGCCTCACACACCTAGCTTCCCTAGCGCTCTCCTACCCAGCAAAGTCGTGTGCAGCTGGTTGCCGCCTGCCCTTGCATTCTGTGTTCCCCCCCATAGCCGCAGCTCGGGAAGAAGCCCCTGATCGAAGACCTGCAGGAAGCCCAGAGCGCCCCCGCCTGGTAGCCCAGTGAACAGCATGCATGGAAGCGAGCCTCCTCGGAGGAAGAAGAGGCATCCCAGCCCCGTGCGGCTAAAGCCTTGCTTGGACGGAGCTGACTGCGTCTCCACTACGGCAGAGCTCTAGCTCTGCTCAGAGGCCCGATCTGGCAGAGTTGCTGGCGCCAGGCTGCTCTGCCCCGGGCGAGCGTTGACCAGACTTGTCTCGGTGCTAGGCTTCCTGCCCAGGAAGGAGCATGCTGCGGGAGGCTGGGAGTCGCCACTGTCACCATCCTGGCCTCAGCTCCACTCCTACCTTGCCTTTGCACGTAGGCCCCTGGTGTCCTTGGGAGGGGTTAGGGGCCGGTGGCTTGCACACTGCCAAGGGCTCCAGCAGGGACAGCTCTGTCAGAGGGAAGGGAAGGGCAAGTGCAGGGCTCCTCCAGCGGTTGCTTGTCCACCCAGGCTCAGCGCCGCACGGAGTGCACCAGGCCCCCAGGGCCCCTGCCTGGGGTCTGCAGCCCCGCACACCCGGAGTCTGACCTCGTGGGCGCCCAGCAGCTGCCTCACACTGGAAGGTTCCTTAGCGCTCTCCTCCCCAGCCGAGACGTGTGCAGCTGGTTGGGGCCTGCCCCTTCATGTCTGGGCTTCCGCCCACAGCCCCAGCTCAGGGGAAGCAGCCCCTGAGGCAAGACCTGCAGGAGGCGCAGAGCCCCAGCCTGGAGGCCGAGTGAACAGCATGCGGGAAGCAAGCCTCCTCGGGCAAAGGAGAGGCAGCCCAGCTGCGTACGGCTAAAGCCCTGCTTGGCTGGAGCCGAGTGCACCTCCAGTACGGCAGAGCTCCAGTTCTGCTCAGAGGCCCGATCTGGCAGAGTTCCTGGCTCGAGGTTGCTCTGTCCTGGGAGAGGCTTGCCCAGACTTGCCTCGCTGCTAGGCTTCCTGCACAGGAAGGAGCAGGCTGCGCGAGGCTGGGAGATGCACTGGCGCCTTCCTGGCCTCAAGCTCCGCTCCTGCCTTGCCTTTGCACCTAGGCCCCAGGCGTCCTTGGGGAGGTCTCAGGGGCCGGTGGCTTGCACACAGCCAAGGGCTCCAGCAATGAGAGCTCTGTCAGAGGGAAGGGAAGGGCAACTGCAGCGCTTCAGGTGTGCTTGGCCGCCCAGACTGAGTCCCCTCGGAGAGCACCAGGCATGAAGGCCCCTGGCTGGCATCTGCAGCCCCCAACCTGGAGACTCACTCTGTGGGCTCCATGCAGGTGCCTGAGTGACGTAGGTTCTCTAGCGTTCTCCTCCCAAGTGGAGATGTTGCAGGTGTTTTGGGGCTGCTGCAGCGTGTCTGGGCTCCTGCCCAAAGCCCCAGCTCAGGGGAAGCAAACCCTGAGCCAAAACCTGATGGAGTTGCGCGCCCCCCCATCCCCCGCCTGGAAGCTGAGTGCAGAGAATGCGGGGAACCGAGCCTCCTCGGGGGAAAATGAGGCAGCCCAGCCACGTGCGGTTGCAAGCCCTGGTGGGTGGAGCCCTGTGTGCCTCCAGTAAGGCAGAGCTCAAGCTCTGCTCAGTGGCCTGATCTGGCAGTGTTCCTGGCGCGAGGCTGCTCTGCCTGGGGCGAGCCTTGCCCAGACTTGCCTCACTGCTAGGCTTCCTGCCCAGGAAGGAGCAGGCTGCACGAGGCTGGGAGACTCCAATGGTGCCTTCCTGGACTCAGCTCTGCTCCTTCCTTCCCTTTGAACCTAGGCCCCAGATGTCCTTGTGGAAGAGTTAGGGGCCAGTGGGTTCCAATCTGCAGAGAGCTCTAGCAGTGAGAGCTCTGTCAGAGGGATGGGAAGTGAAACTGCAGGGCTCCTCCAGCTTTGTTTGGCCGCCCAGACTCACCGCTGTACTAGGAGCACCAGGCTCCCTGGGGCTGTGGATGGGGTCTGTAGCCCCCCACACCCGGAGGCTGACTCCGTAGGCGCCTGGCCAGTGTGCCTGAAAAACGTGGGTTGGGGAGTGCTCTCCTTCCATCAGAGAAGTGCACAGGTGGTTTGGGCCTGGCCCTGCATCTCTGGGCTCCCGCCCACAGCCTCAGCTCAGGGGAAGCAGCGCCTGAGCCAAACCTGATGGAAGCGGTGCAGGAGAGATGAGGCCCTTTTATGCTGAGGCATATCCTGGCAAAACGCACATTCCCTCTGGAACTTCGAAATGGTACTTCACATTTTTGCTGCAACTCAGGAACTTTCCCAGCAATCCGATCTCCACTCGAGAGAAAGAAAGAGGGTCCAGCAAACCACAAGAGGAGCCTCATTTCCACCTCTTAATTGGAGATGAGAGATCCTTTCCCTGCTTCGTCGGGAAAGGATTCCTGGCGTTCACGTCGCATATTAAGAGGAGGCGGTCTCAATGAGAAAGTCGAGAGGAACTACAGGGTTCGTGCCCCATTGCAAAAGTCCCCCAAATGTCTCAGTCCACTCGGAGGGACCTGATTTCCCTGCACTGCTTCGAATTTCACACCGAGTATCGAATCAAAAACGGTGTCACAGGTGACAGCACTGTGGGAAAACCTCGTGGGAAAGCCTCAAGGAAAAGTCACGGATCCCTTTAGTAAGGCGATGGGAATCCTGACACTGCTGATACAGCACGGGAGTAAAGCGGACGTGCATGTCCCCACTCGAGAGGAGGACTGAGTCCACTGTGGAGATTCCAGAAGAACCCCAAGATCCATGACAGCACTGGAGAGGAATCTTCAGGTTTCAGCCCCGAGTCCACACAAGGTCTGAGGCCTCGGCATGGACTGGGGAGAAATCCGAGTGGCCCCTAGCAACTCGAATGGAGACTGGCCTTACCTAAGGCCACCAGAGCGAGTCCTTGAGGTCCCCGTCGAAACTCGAGAGGCACCTGTCGCAACACTAGAAAATCCAGGAGGTTCTCCCCTCCAGGCGAAATGAGGCCCATTTCCGCTGAGGCCTTCGAGGCTAATCACACCTAACCTCATGAACTTCGAAAGGGGCCTTCACACCCTTGCTGCAACTCAAGTAGTTCCCAGACATACCCGTCTCCACTCGAGAGGAAGCACGAGGTTCCCGCCCACATCCAGAAGAGCCCCGTTTCCGCCTCATAGCTCGAGATGAGGGATCCTTTCCATGCTTCGTCGGGAAAGAATTCCCGGCGTTTCCATCGCATCTCAAGAGGAGGTACTTTCAACAGGAAAGGCGAGAGGAACTCCAGGATTCAGCCACCATTTCAAGAGTCGCCCAGATGTGTTAGTCCATTCCAGAGGAACCTGTTTTCCCTGCACTGCCTCGACTTTCATGCCGAGGATCGACTCACAACACGGTGGCACGTGGGACACCCCTGTGGGAAAGCCTCGAGGGAAAGCCCACAGATCCATTGATCCACCCGATCGGAAGCATGACAGTGCTGCTACAGCTCGGGAGGAAAGCGCACGTACATGCCCCCATTCGAGACTAGGACTGATTCCCATGGGGAGACTCCAGAAGTACCCCAAGATCCATGTCAGCACTGGAGAGGAATCCTCAGGATCCGGCCCCGACTCCACACAAGGACTCAGGTCCCGGCATCGAAGAGAGCGGAATCCCGTGAGGTCCCCTAGTAAGTCGCATGGGGACTGGCCTATCATGAGGCCACCAGAGCGGGTCCCTGAGGTCCCTGTCACAAGTCGAGAGCACCTGCCACAACTCGAGAAAATCCACGAGGTTCTCCCTCCAGGCGAGATGAGGCCCATTTGCACTGAGGCGTCTCGAGGCTAATCACACCTAACCTCTGGAACTTCCAAAGGGTCCGTCACACCCTTCCTGCAACTCAAGAACTTCCCCGACATACCAGTCTCCACTCGAGAGGAAGCACGAGGGTCCCTCCCACATCCAGAGGAGCCCGTTTCTGCCTCGTAGCTCGAGATGAGGGATCCTTTCCCTGCTTCTTCCGGAAAGAATTCCCGGCGTTCCCTTCGCATCTCAAGAGGAGGTGCTCTCCACAGGAAAGGCGAGAGGAACTTCAGGGTAGTGCCACCATTTCGAGACTCCCCCAGACGTCTCAGTCCATTCCACAGGAACCTGTTTTCCCTTCACTGCCTCGGCTTTCACGCCGAGGATCGACTCACACCACCGTGGCACGTGGGACAGCCCTGTGGGAAAGCCTCGTGGGAAAGACTCGAGGGAAAGCCACAGATCCCTTGGTCCATGCAAGGGGAAGCGTGACACTGCTGCTACAGCATGGGAAGAAAGGGCACGCTGATGCCCCCACTCGAGACGAGGCCTCACTCCCTTGTGGAGACTCCAGAAGTACCCCAAAATCCATGTCAGCACTGGAGAGGAATCCTCAGGTTCCGGCCCCGACTCCACACAAGGTCTTAGGCCCCGGCATCGACGGAGAGGAATCACGAGAGGCCCCTAGCAACACGCATGATGACTGGCCTTTCCTGCGGCCGCCAGAGCGGGTCCCTGAAGTCCCCGTCGTAACTCGAGAGCACCTGCTGAAACTCGGGAATATCCAGGAGCCTCTCCATTCCAGGCGACATGAGGCCCATTTCCGCTGAGGCATCTCGAGACTAACCACACCTAACCTCTGGAACTTCCAAAGGGTCCTTCACACCCTTGCTGCAACTCAAGAAGTTCCCCGACATACCCGTTCCTCTTCACATTCTGCCATAATGGTGGTGTCATCTGCATATCTAAGTTGATTGATATTTCTACCGGCAATCTTGATTCCAGCTCATGTATCTTCCATCCCAGCATTTTTCATGATGTACTCTGCATATAAGTTAAATAAACAGGGTGACAATATACAGCCTTGACATACTCCTTTTCCTTTTTGGAACCAGTCTGTTGTTCCATGTCCTGCTCTAACTGTTGCTTCCTGACCTTCATCCAGATTTCTCAAGAGGCAGGTTAGGTGGTCTGGTATTCCCATCTCTTTCAGAATTGTGGCTAAGCAGTATAAGGACCTTTCCGATGTCAGGCCAAGGAATTGTGTTTCCAGTCATTGAGCCACACCTGATCACTGAGCACAAATTCATGAATCTCTTCCTCAAGGGGGAATGATATTCTTTTTTATACAAACTTAGTTACCTGATTTATTACCTTACCTAATTGTTCCATCTGCTGTGAAATCCCACCCCCTTACTTGTGGCAAATCTGCTAACACCTGCCTCACTGTGGGAGGGGTCTCCCATAGAAAATTTCATAAGGACAACAACTATGGGAACGTGCGGTAACCCGTAATATGAGTAAGTCTGCCGGAAGCAAGCCCATCCATGTACAGTCAGTCTCTATGATCCATTTTGAAAGTGTCTCTTCAAGAGTTTGGTTGTTTCTTTCCACCATTCCAGAACACTGGGGCCTATATGCTGTATGTAATTTCCACTGATATTTAGAGCTTCACATACCTGTTAATTAACGCGGCTACAAAGACAGGGCCATTGTCGGATTCTATACTGGTTGGAAACCCAAGTCTGGGAATTATTTCTCAAATCAGCGAGCTACTTCATTTTCTTTTTCAGATCAGGTAGGGAAGGCCTCTGCCCAACCGGAGAAGGTACCTACTATTCTAGTAAGTCATGATAACAGGTGACTGCCTTTGCTTCCCCGAAGGACACTCGCTTTCCCTGCATCCTGAGAACTCCACGTCTCAGCCAGTTGGAAAAGCGCTTCTTGGAGGTCATTATTCAGGGGCAATTTCCCCTGGAGCCCGGGGCCATAGGGAGCGGCTCCACACTCCCAGAGAAAGGCAGAGCCACAGCCACACATCTGTCCCATCCCCTTTGCTCTGTAGGAGAGCTCTAGTGAGCCTAGGTCTGTCAGGAAAATTCTTGGCTCCTATGGGGACACATTCTATGTGTGAAACTGCATCCAGGACCTAGGGGCCACAGGGCGCCTGTTTCTCTCGGGGCGGAGGGTGGGGGGCCTGAAGCAGTGCGGCCCAGCAACAGCTTCCACATCCATCCAATTGCTCTTTTCTTACCTCTGATAGAACTAGCTTTGTTCCAGTCTTTGGCAATTTGGAGGCAAGCGGGCCCCACTTCCTCCCCAAGGAAGCATGGGACCTACTTTGAGTGGAAAGGCCCCTCACGGAGCTGAACCCAGGAAGGCACCCAGTCATGTCTGACACACATTCCTGCATCCTGCTTCTTCATGAGCAATACTGCTATAAGCTAGGAATGTCTTTCCAAGGCTCAGAAAGGACAGGGGAGATGCATGGTGCTGCCTCTGGAATTTCGGTCCTCTGAGCAGACCTGGAGGTCTCCCCTTGAAGAAGCTAACCAGTTTCTTCCAAATACAGGCTTGCAAACACACACTGGGTGGCTGCCTCTTCTTCCCTGAAGGACGATCACTTTCCCCGCATCCTGTGAACTCTGCATCCCAGCCTGCTGGAAAAGCGCTTCTTGGAGGTCATTTTTCAGGGACAATTTTCCTTGGAGCCCGGGGCCGTAGGGAGGGCCCATGCTCGCTGGGAAAGGCAGAGTCACATCCACAGTCTGTTCTACCCCTTTTGCCCTGTAGGAGAGCTCTAGTGAGCCTAGGTCTGTCAGGAAAATTCTTGTCTCCTACGGGGACACACCCTGTGTGTTAACCTGCATATCGGACCTAGGGGCCACAGGGCGCCTGTTCCTCTCGGGGGGGACCCTGAAGTGGTGCGGCCCAGCAACAGCCTGAACATCCATCCGATTGCTCTTTCCTTCCTTCTGATAGAGCTAGCTTTGCTTCTCGCTTTGGCATTTCGGAAGCTAGGGGAGCCCCACCGCTGTTGTCCTGGGGTCTATTTGGAGGTACCAAGTCTATTGGACCCCAGCATGGCACCCCGACCCCTCAGACACACTCCCGCAGCCTCCTTCCCCATGGGCAGGACTGTTCTGACCTAGGAATGTGTTCCCAAGGCTCAGAAAATGCAGGGAGACACACGGCCCTGACTCTGGAACTGGAGGCCGTTGGGAGCAGGCCTGGAGGTCTGACGTCTGAGACGCCAAACACTTGCTGCAAGATACAGGTGTGAAAACACACTCTCTGGGCTGCCTTTCCTTCCTCCAAGGAAGAGAGCTCTTCCAGTCTCCTCCGTGCTGAGTCATACAAGGCTGGAAAGGTCTGGCTTAGAGGACATTTCTCAGCGGCAATGGCCCTGAGGCCCTGCACCCAGGAGGGATCCTACCCTCCCAGGGAAGTCAAAGCAACCTCCAAACAGCTGTTTCTATCATGTTTCCTCTGCAGGAGGGAGGCTAGTGAGCCCAGGTCTGTCTGGAACGTTCTTGGATCCTGCGGGGAAATCATCCTGGGAGCCCACCTGGATACCAGTCGTAGGGGCTAAAATTTGCATTTCCTTCCTTGGAGCCCTAACGCAGTACAGCCTAGCAACTGCTTGAAAATCCATCCTGTTGCTGTTTTCTTCCCTCTGACAGAGCGAGCTTTGCTCCCCATTTTGGGATTTCAGAGGCAAGGTGGTGGCCTGCAACTCCTTGCCTGGGGTCCATTGGAGGTGCAAGGTGCCCTCGACCAGGTGACCCCAGCATGACACCTGGCCCCCTCAGACACACTCCCGCAGCCTGCTTCCCCATGGGCAGGACTGCTCTCACCTAGGAATGTGTTTGCAAGGCCAGGAAACTGCAGGGAGACACAAGGCCCTGATTCTGGCATTGAGTCTGTTGGAACAGGCCTGCAGGTCTTACGTCTAACAAGCCAAACACTTGCTGCAAGATACAGGCCTGAAAACACACTCTTGGGCTGCCTTTCCCTCCTCCAAGGAAGAGAGTTTTCTCAGCCTCCTGTGGGCTGAGAGTCACACAGGGCTGAAAAGCACTTGCTGGGAGATTATTTTTCATTGGCCATGGCCCCTGAGGCCCTGTGCTCAGGGAGGGCTCCCTCCCTCCCAGGGAAAGTCAAAGGAAGCTCCAAACGGCTGTTCAATCATGTTTCTGAGAGAGTCATTGCCAAGGCAGGTTTATAAGAAGTTCAAGGGTCCCCAAGGAGAGAGGGCTCTAGAATTCTCAAGGAGGAAGAAAGCACAAACTGTTTTTCCTCTACATTCCTTAGGATTATATAACAATCATGCATCCTTCTTGAGGATGGTCTCTGGAAAAAACCTTCTGGCTAATCCTGTTATCTTAAAATGTCAATTATGGGAGTAGGTCTAGTGAGTCTTTACAACCTCCAGACATTCTTTTGTTCGTTGTCATAACTTATTGGAGAGTATATAACTCCCATTACTAACACTAGCAAGGGGGTACGCTTTCTGCCCCTTGTGATGTCTCTGTCAGAAGCTTTCTCTATCTCCTTTATCCTTTAATAAAACTCTATTGCACAAAAGCTCTGAGCAATCAAGCCTCGTCTTGGGCCCTGGATTGATTCTCCTCCATAAGCCAAGAATCCCAGCATCTTTTCGTGGTTCAGCGCCATTTCCTCTGCAGGAGAGCTAGTGAGCTTAGGTCTGTGTGGAACATTCTTGGCTGTGGGGATCCTGTGCAATTAATTCGCATTTCTTTCCGGGAGAGACTAACGTGGGGTGACTTAGCAACTCTGAAATCCACCCAATTGCTGTTTTTCTCCTTCTGACAGAGCTAGCTTTGTCCCTGCTTTTGGATATCTCTCAACCGAAGGGCCCGTCCATAGCTACTCGCTGGGGCCCATTGGATGTGCAAGGTGCCTCGACTAGGTGACCCTAGCATGGCACTCAACCCGCTCAGACACACACCCGAGGCTTCTTTCTCATGGGAAGCACTGCTCCAACCTAGGAATGTGTCTGCAATGCTTGGAAAGTGCTGTGCAGTGAGACACACAGCCCTGACTCTGAATTGAGGCCCTCAGAGCAAGCCTGCAGCTCTGATGTCTGAGAAGCAAAACACTTGCTGCAAAGAGAGGCCTGAAAACACACTCTCTGTGGATGACTTTCCTTCCTCTAAGGAAGATAGTTTTCCCAGTCTCCTGCTTCCTGAATGTCACACAGCTGGAATGCGCTTGCTTGGAGGTCGTGATTCAGTGGCAATGACCCCTGAGGCCCTTTGCCCAGGGAGGGCTCCCACACTCACAGGCAAATCAAAGCAACTTCCAAGTGAGTCAGCTCTTCACATCAAGTGGCCAAAGTATTGGAGTTTCAGGTTCAGTATTAGTCCTTCCAATGTATATTCAGACCTGATTTCCTTTAGGATGGAGTGGTTGCGTCTCCTTGTAGTCTAAGCGACCTACAAGCATCTTCTCCAACACCACAGTTCAAAAGCATCAATTTTCAGCTGTCACTTTCTTTATAGTACATCTTTCATATCCATCCATGACATATGGAAAAACCATAGCCTTGACTGGATGGATCTTTGTTGGCAAAGCAACGTCTCAGCTTTTTAATACGCTGTCTAGTTTGGTCATCACTTTTCTTCCGAGTCATAAATATGTTTTAAGTTCATGGAGGCAGCCATCACCTGCAGTGATTTCCAAGCCCCCAAAAATAGTCTGCTGCTGTTTCCAATGTTTTCCCATCTATTTGCCATGAAGTGATGAGACTGGATGCAATGATTTTAGTTTTCTGAATGCTGAGCTTTAAGCTAACTTTTTCACTCTCCTCTTTCACTTTCATCAGGAGACTCTTTAGTTCTTCTTCACTTTCTGCATAAGGGTGGTGTATCTGCATATCTGAGATTATTGATATTTCTCCAGCAATCTGGATTCCAGCGTGTGCTTCCTCCAGCCCACTGTTTCTCATGATGTACTCTGCATATAAGTTAAATAAGCAGGGTGACAATACACTGCCTTGAATATTCCTTTTCCTATTTAGAACCAGTCTGTTGTTCCATGTCCAGTTCGAACTGTTTCTTCCTGACCTGCATACAGGTTTCTCAAGAGACAAGTCAGGTGGTCTGGTATTCCCATCTCTTTCAGAATTTTTCCCAGTTTATTGTGATCCACACAGTCAAAGGCTTTGCATAGTCAATAAAGCAGAAAGAGAGTTTTTTTTTTTTTTTTCTGGAACTCTTGCTTTTTGAATGATCCAGTGGATGTTGGCAGTTTTGATCTCTGGTTTCTCTGCATGTTTTAAATCGCTCTTGAACATTTGGAAGTTCACAGTTCATGTGAACTTGGAGAATTTTGAGCATTACTTTACTAGTGTGTGAGATGAGTGCAATTGTGCAGCAGCTTGAATATTCTTTGTCATTGCCTTTCTTTGGGATTGGAATGAAAACTGACCTAATGCCTAGATGTTTTCAATTGCATATGCTGAAAAACTGGCTGTGCAGTTTTGAAGAAAAAAAAATCATTTTAACCCATTTTCTCTGAAGTGCAAGGCATATCATGGCCATCCCTGAATCATAAAGTCACCTTTTCTTTATGTAGTCATAGTTTCATGCCTAAATTATAGGCCAACTCGTGCTCAAATTGACTCTGATGTCAGGGGCAGATCAACTAATAAAAAGCTTGGATTGTCCTCTGGAGGAAAGTGAGATCTT
>NW_017214135.1:0-14961 GCF_001704415.2 Capra hircus
GTGGGGCAACATGCGGCTTGTTTTTTTCCGAGATGTAGCAGCAGTGTCGCGCTTCCCTTCGCGTGGATAAAGGATCTGTGGCTTTCCCTCGAGGCTTTCCCAGAGGCTTCCCACAGGGCTTCCGCAGGGCTGTCCCACGTGCCACGGTGGTGTGAGTCGATCCTCGGCTTGGAAGTCGAGGCAGTGCAGGGAAAACAGGTTTCCCTGGAATGGACTGAGACGTCTGGGGGACTCTGGGAAATGGTGGCACGACCCTGGAGTTCCTCTCGCCTTTCCTTGTGGATTGCGGCCTCCGCTTGAAATGCGACGGAACGCCGGGAAATTCTTTCCCGAACACGCAGGGGAAAGGAACCCTCCTCTCGAGCTAGGAGGCGGAAACGGGGCTCCTCTGGATGTGGGCGGGACTCTCGTGCTTCCTCTCGAGTGGAGACGGGTATGTCGGGGAACTTTCTTGAGTTGCAGCAAGGTGTGTGAAGGACCCTTTGGAAGTTGCAGATGTTAGATGTGATTAGCCTCGAGACGCTAAGTGGAAATGGGCCTAATCTCGCCTGGAGGGGAGAACCTACTGGATTTTCTCGAGTTGCGGCAGGTCCTCTCAACTTACGACGGGGACCTCAGGGACCAGCTCTGGTGGCCTCAGGAAAGGCCAGTCCACATGCGAGTTGCTCGGGGGGCCTCTCGGGATTCCTCTCCCGTCGATACCGGGGCCTAAGATCTAGTGTGAAGTTCGGTGCCGGAACCTGAGGATTCCTCGCCAGTGCTGACATGGATCTTGGGTACTTCTGGAGTCTCCCCAGGGGAGTCAGTCCTCGTCTCCAGAGTGGGTGCATGCACGTGCGCTTTCCTCCCGAGCTGTGGCGCAGCTGTGTGGCACTTCCCTTCGCGTGGATCAAGGGATCTGTGGCTTTCCATCGAGGCTTTCCCAGGAGGCTTTCCCAGGAGGCTTTCCCAAGAGGCTTTCCCACAGGGCTGTCCCACGTGCCACCGTGGTGTGAGTCGATCCTCGGCTTGAAAGTCGAGGCAGTGCAGGGAAAACAGGTTTCCCTGGAATGGACTGAGACATCTGGGGGACTCTGGGAATGGTGTCACGACCCTGGAGTTCCTCTCGCCTTTCCTGTGGAGAGGGCCTCCTCTTGAGATGCGACGGGAACGCCGGGAATTCTTTCCCGACCACGCAGGGAAAGGATCCCTCCTCTCGAGCTAGGAGGCGGAAACGGGGCTCCTCTGGATGTGGGCAGAACTCTCGTGCTTCCTCTCGAGTGGAGACGGGTATGTCGGGGAACTTCTTTGAGTTGCAGCAAGGGTGTGAAGGACCCTTTGGAAGTTCCAGAGGTTAGGTGTGAATAGCCTCGAGACGCCTCAGCGGAAATGGGCCTCATGTCGCCTGGAGGGGAGAACCTCCTGGATTTTCTCGAGATTGCGGCAGGTGCTCTCGACTTACGACGGGGACCTCAGGGACCCGCTCTGGTGGCCTCAGGAAGGCCAGTCCCCATGCGAGTTGCTTGGGGGCCTCTCGGGATTCCTCTCCCGTCGATGCCGGGGCCTAAGACCTTGTGTGGATCGGTGCCGGGAACCTGAGGATTCCTCTCCAGTGCTGACATGGAATCTTGGGGTACCTTCTCGGGAGTCTCCTCGCCGAGGGGGAGTCAGTGCCTCCTCTCGAGCTGTAGAGGGGCATGGCAGCGTGCGGGCCTATTCCTCTCCAGGCGAAGGATTTGTACTTAGTCCCAGGAGCAGTGTCCGAGGCCGCTTTCCCTATTCGCCGTGGATCAAGGGATGTGTGGCTTTCCCTCGAGGCTTTCCCAGGAGGCTTTCCCACGAGGCTTTCCCACAGGGCTGTCCCACGTGCCACCTTGGTGTGAGTCGATCCTCGGCTTGAAAGTCGACGGCAGTGCAGGGAAAACAGGTTTCCCTGGAATGGACTGAGACATCTGGGGGACTCTGGGAATGGTGGCACGACCCTGGAGTTCCTCTCGCCTTTCCTGTGGAGAGCGCCTCCTCTTGAGATGCGACGGGAAACGCCGGGAATTCTTTCCCGACCACGCAGGGAAAGGATCCCTCCGTCTCGAGCTAGGAGGCGGAAACGGGGCTCCTCTGGATGTGGGCGGGCTCTCGTGCTTCCTCTCGAGTGGAGACGGGTATGTCGGGGAACTTCTTGAGTTGCAGCAAGGGTGTGAAGGACCCTTTGGAAGTTCCAGAGGTTAGGTGTGAATAGCCTCCAGACGCCTCAGCGGAAATGGGCCTCATCTCGCCTGGAGGGGAGAACCTCCTGGATTTTCTCGAGTTGCGGCAGGTGCTCTCGACTTACGACAGGGGACCTCAGGGACCCGCTCTGGTGGCCTCTGGAAAGGCCAGTCCCCATGCGAGTTGCTCGGGGCCTCTCGGGATTCCTCTCCCGTCGAAATCCGGGGCTAAGACCTTGTTTGGAGTCGTGCCGGAACCTGAGGATTCATCTCCAGTGCTGACATGGATCTTGCGGTACTTCTGAGTTTCCCAGGGGAGTCAGTCCTCGTCTCAAGTGGGGGCCTGCACGTGCGCTTTCCTCTCGAGCTGTAGCAGCAGTGTCACGCTGGCTTAAGACCTTGTGTGGCATCGGTGCCGGAACCTGAGGATTCCTCTCCAGTGGTAACATGGATCTTGGGGTACTTCTGGAGTCTCCCCAGGGGAGTCAGTCCTCGTCTCGAGAGGGGTATGCACGTGCGCTTTCCTCCCGAGCTGTGGCAGCTGTGTGGCGCTTCCCTTCGCGTGGATCTAGGGATCTGTGGCTTTCCATCGAGGCTTTCCCAGGAGGCTTTCCCACGAGGCTATCCCTCGAGGCTTTCCCACAGGGCTGTCCCACGTGCCACCGTGGTGTGAGTCGATCCTTGGCTTGAAAGCCGAAGCAATGCGGGGAAAACAGGTTTCCCTGGAACAGACTGAGACATCTGGGGGACTCTGGGAATGGTGGCACGACCCTGGAGTTCCTCTCGCCTTTCTGTGGAGAGCGCCTCCTCTTGAGATCCGACGGGAACGCGGGGAATTCTTTCCCCACGACACAGGGAAAGGATCCCTCCTCTCGAGCTAGGAGGCGGAAACGGGGCTCGTCTGGATGTGGGCGGGACTCACGTGCTTCCTCTCGAGTGGAGACGAGTATGTGGGGGAATTTCTTGAGTGCAGCAAGGGTGTGAAGGACCCTTTGGAAGTTCCAGAGGTTAGGTGTGATTAGCCTCGAGAGGCCTCAGCGCAAATGAGCCTCATCTCGCCTGGAGGGGATAACCTCCTGGATTTTCTCGAATTTTGGCAGGTGCTCTCGACTTTCGACCGGGGACCTCAGGGACCCGCCATGGTGGCATCAGGAAAGGCCAGTCCCCATGCGAGTTGCTCGAAGGCTTCTGGGGATTCCTCTCCCGTCGATGCTGGTGCCTAAGACCTAGTGTGGAGCTGTTGCCGGAACCTGAGGATTCCTCTCCAGTGCTCACATGGATCTTGGGGTACTTCTGGAGTCTCCCCAGGGGAGCCAGTCCTCGTCTCGTGTTGGGGCATGCACGTGCCCTTTCCTCCCAAGCTGTAGCAGCAGTGTCGCGCTTCCCTTCCCGTGGATCAAGGGATCTGTGGCTTTCCTTTGAGGCTTTCCCAGGAGGCTTTCCCACGAGGCTTTCCCACAGGGCTGTCCCACGTGCCACCGTGGTGTGAGTCGATCCTCGGCTTGAAAGTCGAGGCAGTGCAGGGAAAACAGGTTTCCCTGGAATGGACTGAGACATCTCGGGGACTCTGGGAATGGTGGCACGACCCTGGAGTTCCTCTAGCCTTTCCTGTGCAGAGCGCCTCCTCTTGAGATGCGACGGAAACGCCGGGAATTATTTCCCGACCACGCAGGAAATGGATTCCTCCTCTCGAGCTAGGAGACGGAAATGGGGCTCCTCTGGGTGTGGGCGGGACTCTCGTGCTTCCTCTCGAATGGAGACGGGTATGTCGGGGAACTTCTTGAGTTGCAGCAAGGGTGTGAGGGACCCTTTGTAAGTTCCAGATGTTAGATGTGATTAGCCTCAAGACGTCTCAGCGGAAAAGGGCCTCATCTCCCCTGGAGGGGAGAACCTCCTGGATTTACTCGACTTGCGATAGGTGCTCGCAACTTACGTCGGGGATCTCAGGGACCCGCTCTGGTGGCCTCAGGAAAGGCCAGGCCCCATGTGAGTTGCTCGGGGGCCTCTCGGGATTCCTGTCCCGTCGATGCTGGGGCCTAAGACCTTGTGTGGAGTCGGTGCCCGAAACTGAGGTTTCCTCTCCAGTGCTGACATGGATCTTGGGGTACTTTTGGAGTCTCCCCGAGAAGTCAGTCCTCGTCTCGATCGGGGCATGCACGTGCCCTTTCCTCCCGAGCTGTAGCAGCAGTGTCGCGCTTCCCTTCGCGTGGATCAAGGGATCTGTGGCTTTCCCTCGAGGCATTCCCACGTTGCATTCCCACGAGGCTTTCCCACGAGGCTTTCCCACGAGGCTTTCCCACGAGGCTTTCCCACAGGGCTGTCCCACGTGTCACCGTGGTGTGAGTCGATCCTCGGCTTGAAAGTCGAGCCAAGCAGGGAAAAATATTTCCCTGAATGGACTGAGACATCTGAGGGACTCTGGGAATGGTGGCACGACCCTGGAGTTCCTCTCACCTTTACTGTGGAGAGCGCCTCCTCTTGAGATGCGACGGCAATGCGGGGAATTCTTTACCCACGACGCAGGGAAAGGATCCCTCCTCTCGAGCTAGGAGGCGGAAACGGGGCTCCTCTGGATGTGGGCTGGACTCTCGTGCTTCCTCTCGAGTGGAGACGGTATGTCGGGGAAATTCTTGAGTTGCAGCAAGGGTGTGAATGACCCTTTGGAAGTTCCAGAGGTTAGGTGTGATTAGCCTCGAGAGCCCTCAGCGGTAATGGGCCTCACTCGCCTGGAGGGGAGAACCTCCTGGAATTTCTCGAGTTGCGGCAGGTGCTCTCGACTTACGACGGGGACCTCAGGGACCCGCTCTGGTGCCCTCAGGAAAGGCCAGTCCCCATGCGAGTTGCTCGGGGGCCTCTCGGGATTCCTCTCCCATCGATGCCGGGGCCTAAGGCCTTGTGTGGAGTCGGCTGTCGGAACCTGAGGATTGCTATCCAGTGCTGACATGGATCTTGGGTTACTTCTGGAGTCTCCCCAGGGGAGTCAGTCCGCGTCTCGAGTGGGGGCATGCACGTGTGCTTTCCTCCCGAGCTGTAGCAGCAGTGTCGCGCTTCCCTTCGCGTGGATCAAGGGATCTGTGGATTTCCCTCGAGGCTCTCCCACGAGGCTTTCCCACGAGGCTTTCCCACAGGGCTGTCCCACGTGCCACCGTGGTGTGAGTCGATCCTCGGCTTGAAAGTCGAGGCAGTGCAGGGAAAACAGGTTTCCCTGGAATTGACTGAGACATCCAGGGGACTCTGGGAACGGTGGCACAACCCTGGAGTTCCTCTTGCATTTCCTGTGGAGAGCGCCTCCTCTTGAGATACAACGAGAACGCCGGGAATTCTTTCCCGACCACGCAGGGATAGGATCCCTCCTCTCGAGCTAGGAGGCGGAAACGGGGCTCCTCTGGATGTGGGCGGGACTCTCGTGCTTCCTCTCGAGTGGAGACGGGTTTGTCGGGGATCTTCTTGAATTGCAGCAAGGGTGTGAAGGATCCTTTGGAAGTTCCAGAGGTTCGGTGTGATTAGCCTCGAGGCGCCTCAGCGGAAATGGGCCTCATCTCGCCTGGAGGCGAGAACCTCCTGGATTTTCTCGAGTTGCGGCAGGTGCTCTCGACTTACGATTGGGACCTCAGGGACCCGCTCTAGTGCCCTCAGGAAAGGCCCGTCCCCATGGGAGTTGCTCGTGGGCTTCTAGCGACTCCTCTCCCGTCTATGCCGGGGCCTGAGACCTTGTGTGGAGTCGGTGCCGGAACCTGAGGATTCCTCTCCAGTTCTGACATGGATCTTGGGGTACTTCTGTAGTCTCCCAGGGGAGTCAGTCCTCGTCGCGAGTGTGGCGTGCCCGTGCACTTTCCTCCCGAGCTTTAGCAGCAGTGTCACGCTTCCCTTTGCGTGGATCCAGGGATCTGTGGCTTTCTCTGTACGGCTTTCCCACGAGGCTTTCCCACTAGGCTTTTCACAGGGCTGTCCCACGTGCCACCTAGGTCTGAGTCGATCCTCGGCATGAAAGTCGAGGCATCGCGGGGAAAACAGGTTTCCCTGGAATCGACTGAGACATCTGGGGACTCTGGGAATGCTGGCACGACCCTGAGTTCTTCTCGCCTTTCCTGTGGAGAGCGTCTCTCCTTGAGATGCGACGGGAACGCCGGAAATTCTTTCCCGAACACGCAGGGAAAGGATCCCTCCTCTCGAGCTATGAGGCTGAAACGGGGCTCTTCTGGTTGTGGGCGGGACTCTCGTGCTTCCTTTCGAGTGTAAACGGGTATGTCGGGGAACTTCTTGAGTTGCAGCAAGGGTGTGAAGGGCCCTTTGGAAGGTCCAGAGGTTAGGTGTGATTAGCCTCGAGATGCCTCAGCGAAATGGGTCTCATCTCGCCTGGAGGGGAGAACCTCCTGGATTTTCTCGAGTTGCGCCAGGTGCTCTCGACTTACGACGGGGACCTCAGGGACCCGCTTTGGTGGCCTCAGGAAAGGCCAGTCCCCATGCGAGTAGCTCGGGAGCCTCTCGTGATGTCTCTCCCTCTCCAGTGCTGTCTTGGATCTTGACTGGCCTTTCCTGAGGCCACCAGAGCGGGTCCCTGTGGTCCCCGTCGTAAGTCGAGAGCACCTGCCGCAACTGGAGAAAAACAAGGATGTTCTCCCCTCCAGGCAAAATGAAGCCTATTTCCGCTGACACATTTCAAGGCTAAGCACACTTAAACTCTGGAACTTCCAAAGGGTCCTTCACACCCTTGCTGCAAATCAAGAAGTTCCCCGACATACCCGTCTCCACTCAAGAGGAAGCACGATAGTTCAGCCCACATCCAGAGGAGTCCCGTTTCCGCCTCATAGCTCGAGAGGAGGTATCCTTTCCCTGCGAGGTCGGGAAAGAATTCCCGGCGTTCCCGTCGCATCTCAAGAGGAGGCGCTCTCCACAGGAAAGGCGAGAGGAACTCCAGGGACATGCCACCATTCTCCGAGTCCCCCAGATGTCTCAGTCCATTCCAGGGAAACCTGTTTCCCCTCACTGACTCGACTTTCAAGCCGAGGATCGACTCACACCACTGTGGCACGTGGGACAGCCCTGTGGCAAAGCCTCGTGGGAAAGCCTCGTGGGAAAGCCTCGAGGGAAAGCCACAGATCCCTTGATCCACGCGAAGGGAAGCGCGACACTGCTGCTACAGCTGGGGAGGAAAGCGCACGTGCATGCCCTCAACCGAGACAAGGACTGACTCCCCTGGGGAGACTCCAGCAGTACACCAAGATCCATGTCAGCACTGGAGAGGAATCCTCAGGTTACAGCACCGACTCTACGTAAGGTCTGAGGCCCTGGCATCGACGGGAGAGGAGTCCGGAGAGGGCCCCGAGCAACTCGCATGAGGACTGGAATTTCCTGAGGCCACCAGAGCGGGTCCCTGAGGTCCCCATCGTAAGTCGAGTGCACCTGCCGCAACTCGAGAATATCCAGGAGTTTCTCCCCTCCAGGCGAGATGAGGCCCATTTCCATTGAGGCATCTCGGGGCTAATCACACCTAACCTCTAGAACTGCCAAAGGGTCCTTCACACCCTTGCTGCAACTCAAGAAGTTCCGCAACATACCCGTCTCCACTCGAGAGGAAGCACAAGAGTCCCTCCCACATGAGGAGGAGCCCCGTTTCCACCTCATAGCTCGAAAGAAGGGATCCTTTCCCTGCGTGGTCGGGAAAGAATTTCCGGCATTCCCGTCGCATCTCAAGAGTAGGCGCTCTCCACAGAAAAGGCGAGAGGAACTCCAGGGTCGTGCCACCATTCCCAGATTCCCTCAGATGTCTCAGTCCATTACAGGGAAACTTGTTTTCCCTGCACTGCCTCGACTTTCAAGCCGAGGATCGACTCACACCACGGTGGCACGTGGGACAGCCCTGTGGGAAAGCCTCGTGGAAAAGCCTCGAGGGAAAGCCTTCAGGGAAAGCCACTGATACCATGATCCAATCGCCAAGAAGCGTGACACTGCTGCTACAGCTCGGGAGGAAAGCGCACGTGCATGCCCCCACTCGAGACGAGGACTTACTCCCCTCCGGAGACTCCAGTAGTACCCCAAGGTCCATGTCAGCACTGGAGAGGAATCCTCAGGTTCCGGCACCGACTCCGTACAAGGTCTCAGACCCCGGCATCAACGGGAGAGGAATCCCGAGAGGCCATCGAACAACGCGCATGGAGACTGGCCTTTCCTCAGGACACCGGAGAGAGTCCCTTAGGTCCCCGTCGTAATTCTAGAGCACCTGCCACACTCGAGAAAATCCAGGAGGTTCTCCCCTCCAGGCGAGATGAGGCCCATTTCCGCTGAGGCGTCTCTAGGCTAATCACACCTAACCTCTGGAACTTCCAAAGGTCCCTTCACACCTTAGCTGCACTCAAGAAGTTCCCCGACACACCCGTCTCCACACGAGAGGAAGCACGAGGGTCCCGGCCACATCCAGAGGAGCTCCGTTTCCGCCTCCAAGCTAAAGATGAGGGATCCTTCCCTGCTTCCTCGGGATAGAATTCCCGACGTTTCCGATGCTTCTCAAGAGGAGGCCCACTGCACAGGAAAGGCGAGAAGAACTCATGGGTCGTGCCACCATTCCAAGAGTCCCCCTGATATCTCAGTCCATTCCAGAGGATCCTGTTTTCCCTGCACTGCTTCGACTTTCACGCCGAGGATCGACTCACACCACGGTGACACGTGGGAGGGCCCTGTGGGAAAGCCTCGTGGGAAAGTCTTGAGGGAAAGCCACAGATCCCTTGATCCACGCGAAGGGAAGTGTGACACTGCTGCTACAGCACGGGAGGAAAGCGCACGTGCATACCCCAACTCGAGACGAGGACTGACTCCCCTTGGGAGACTCCAGAAGTACCCCAACATGCATGTCAGCCTTGGAGAGGAATCCTCAGATTCCGGCCGGACTCCACACAAGGTCTTAGGCCCTGGCATCGACGGGAGTGAAATAGCGACAGGCCCTCTAGCAACTCGCATGGGGACTGGCCTTTCCTGAGGTCACCAGAGCGTGTCCCTGAGGTCCCCGACGTAAGTCGAGAGCACCTGCCGCAACTCGGTAAAATCCAGGAGGTTCTCCCCTCCAGGCGAGATGAGGCCCGTTTCCCCTGAGGTGTCTCGAGGCTAATCACACGTGACCTCTGGAACTTCCAAAGAGTCTTTCACAGTCATGCTGCAACTCAAGAAGTTCCCCGACATACCCGTCTCCACTCAAGAGGAAGCACGAGTGTCCCGGCCACATCCAGAGGAGCTCCGTTTCCGGCTCGTAGCTCGAGATGAGCGATCCTTTCCCTGATTGGTTGGGAAAGAATTCCCGGCATTCCCATCGCATCTCAAGAGGAGGCGCTCTCCAAAGGAAAGGGGAGAGGAACTGCAGGGTCGTGCCACCATTCCGAGACTCACCCAGATGTCTCAGTCCATTCCACAGGAACCTGTTTTCCCTGCACTGCCTTGGCCTTCATGCCGAGGATCGACTCACACCACTGTCACACGTGGGACAGCCCTGTGGGAAAGCCTAGTAGGAAAGACTCGAGGGAAAGCCACAGATCCCTTGGTCCAGGCATGGGGAAGCGTGACACTGCTGCTACAGCATGGGAGGAAAGGGCACGCTCATGCCCCCACTCGAGACGAGGCCTGACTCCCTTGTGGAGACTCGAGAAGTACCACAAAATCCATGTCAGCACTGGAGAGGAATCCTCAGCTTCCGGCCCCGACTCCACACAAGGTCTTAGGCCCCGGCATCGACGGGAGAGGAATCACGAGAGGCCCCCTAGCAACACGCATGATGACTGGCATTTCCTCCGGCCGCCAGAGCGGGTCCCTGAAGTCCCCGTCGTAACTCGAGAGCACCTGCTGAAACTCGGGAATATCCAGGAGCCTCTCCATTCCAGGCGACATGAGGCCATTTCTGCTGAGGCATCTCGAGACTAACCACACCTAACCTCTGGAACTTCCAAAGGGTCCTTCACACCCTTGCTGCAACTCAAGAAGTTCCCCGACATACCCGTTCCTCTTCACATTCAGCCATAATGGTGGTGTCATCTGCATATCTAAGTTTATTGATATTTCTACCGGCAATCTTGATTCCATGGGGCCGTAGGGAGGGCCCCATGCTCGCTGTGAAAGGCAGAGTCACATCCACAGTCTGTTCTACCCCTTTTGCCCTGTGGGAGAGCTCTAGTGAGCCTAGGTCTGTCAGGAAAATTCTTGGCTTGGACAGGATCTCACCCTGTTTGTCAACCTGCATACCCAACCAGGGGCCACAGAGCACCTGTTTCAGTAAAGTGGGCCCTGAAAGGGTGCAGCCTAGCAAGAGCTTGAAAATCCATTCAATTGCTGTTTTTGCACCTCTGACAGAGCGAGCTTGGCTCCACCCTTTGGCAGTGAGGAGAAAAGAGGCATGACACCCTCCCCAAGGGGACATGGGGCCTACTTCGAGAGGAAGTTGCAACTCGAGAAAATCCAGGAGGTTCTCCCCTCCAGGCGAGATGAGGCCCATTTCCGCTGAGGCGTCTCGAGGCTAATCACAACTAACCTCTGGAACTTCGAAAGGGTCCTTCACACCCTTGCTGCAAGTCAAGAAGTTCTCCGACATACCCATCTCCACTCGAGAGGAAGGACGAGGGTCCCACCCACATCCAGTGGAGCCCCGTTTCCGCCTCGTAGCTCGAGAAGAGGGATCCTTTCCCTTCATCGTCGGGAAAGAATTCCCGGGCTTCCCGTCGCATCTCAAGAGGAGGCACTCTCCAGAGGAAAGGCGAGAGGAACTCCAGGGCCTTGCCAGCATTCCAAGAGTCCCCCAGATGTCTCCGTCCATTCCAGAAGAACCTGCTTTCCCTTCACTGCCTCGACGTTCATGCCGAGGATAGACTCACACTACCGTGACATGTGGGACAGCCCTGTTCGAAAGCCTCGTGGGAAAGCCTCGATGCAAAGCGACTGATCCCTTGAACCGCATGGCGGCAAGTGTGACACTGCTGCTACAGCTTGTGAGGAAATCGCAGGTGCATGCCCTCACACACGAGATGAGGACTGACTCCCCAGGTGAGACTCCAGAAGTATGGAAAGATTCATGTCAGCACTGGAGAGGCATCCTCAGGGTCTGGCCCCGACTCCACACAAGGTCTTAGGCACCGGCATCGATGGGAGAGGAGTCCCTATAGGCCCATGGTAACTCGCATGGGGACTGGCCTTTCCTGAGGCCACCAGAGCGAGTCCCTGAGGTCCCCGTCGTAACTCGAGAGCACCTACCACAACTCGGTAAAATCCAGGAGGTTCTCCCCTCCAGGCGAGATGAGGCCCATTTCCGCTGAGGTGTCTCAAGGCTAATCACACCTAACCTGTGGAACTTCCAAAGGGTCCTTCACACCCTTGCTGCAACTCAAGAAGTTCCCCGACAAACCCGTCTTCACTCGAGAGGAAGCACGGGGGTCCCGCCCACATCCAGAGGAGCCCCATTTCCGCCTCGTAGTTCGAAATGAGGGATCCTTTCCCAGCTTCGTCGGAAAGAATTCCCGGCTTTCCCGTCGCAACTCAAGAGGAGGCGCTCTCAACAGGAAAAGCGAGAGAACCCGTGTCGTGCCAAATTCCAAGGGACCCCCAGATGTCAGTCCATTCCAGAGGAACTTGCTTTCCCTGCACTGCCTCTACTTTTCACGCGAGGATTCACTACACCATGGAACGTGGGTCAGCCCTGTGGGAAAGCCTCGTGGGAAAGCCTCGAGGGAAAGCAGATCCTTGATCCACGCGACGGAAGTGTGACACTGCTGCTACAGTTCCTGAGGAGAGCTCACGTGCATGCCCCACATGAGATGAGCACAGACTCCCCAGGGGAACTCCAGAAGTAAGCCAAGATCCATGTCCGCACTGAAGAGGAATCCTCAGGTTCCAGCCCCGATTCCACAAAAGGTCTTAGGCCCCGACATCGACTGGAGAGGAATCCCGAAAGGCGCCCTTGCAACTCCCATGGGCACTGGTCCTTTCCTGAGGCCACCAGAGCGGGTCCCTGAGGTCCCTGTCGTAACTCGAGAGACCCTGCCCAACTCTAGAAAATCCAGGAGGTTCTCCCCTCCAGGCGAGATAAGGCCCATTTCCTCTGAGGCGTCTGAGGCTCATCACACCTAAATTCTGGAAATTCAAAAGGGTCCTTGCTGCAACTCAAGAAGTTCCCCGATACTCGTCTCCACTCGAGAGGAAGCACGAGGGTCCCGCCCACATCCAGAGGAGACGCCGTTTTGGTATCGAAGCTCGAGATGAGGGATCCTTTCCCTGCTTGGTCAGGAAATAATACACGCCATTCCGCTCGCATTTCAAGGGGAAGCGCTCTCCACAGGAAAGGCGAGAGGAATCCAGGGTCGAGCCACCATTCACAGAGTCACCCAGATGTCTCAGTCCATTCCAGAGGAAACTGTTTTTCCTGCACTGCCTCGAATTTCACGGCGAGGATCGACTCAAACCACGGTGGCACGTGGATAGCCCTGTGGGAAAGCCTCGTGGGAAATCCTCTGGGAAAGCCTCGAGGGAAAGCCACAGATCCATTGATCCACGCGAAGGGAAGCATGACACTACTGCTACATTCTCGGGAGAAAGCGCACGTGCATGCCCCTCGAGACAGGACTGACTCCCCTGGGTAGACTCCAGAAGTATCCCAAGATCCATGTCAGCACTGGAGAGGAATCCTCAGGTTCTGGCACCATTCCACAAAGGTCTTAGGCCCCGCATCGACGGGAGAGGAATCCCGAGAGGCCCCCAAGCAATTCCCATGGGGACTGGTCTTTCCTGAGGCCACCAGAGCAGGTCCCTGAGTCCTGGTCATAAGTTGTGAGCACCTGCCAACTGGAGAAAATCCAGGTGGTTCTCCCTCCAGGCGAGATGAGGCCCATTTCTGCTGAGCCATATCCAGGCTAATCACACCTAACCTGTGGAAATTCAAAAGGGTCCTTGCTTGCTGCAACTCAAGAAGCTAGCCGACATACCCGTCTCCAGTGGAGAGGAAGCACGAGAGTCCCGCTCACATCTAGAGGAGCCCCGTTTTGCTCCTAGATCGAGAGGAGGGATCCTTTCCTGCGTGGTCGGGAAAGAATTCCCGGCGTTCCCGTCGCATTTCAAGAGGAGGCGCTCTCCACAGGAAAGGCGAGAGGAAATCCAGGTTCGTGCCACCATTCCCAGAGTCAGCCAGATGTCTCTGTCCATTCCAGGGAAACCTGTTTTTCCTTCAATGCCTCGACTTTCAAGCCGAGGATCGACTCACACCACGGTGGCACGTGGGACAGCACTGTTTGAAAGGCCCGTGGGAAAGCCTCGTGGAAAGGCTCGTGGGAAAGCCTCTAGGGAAAGGCACTGATCCTTGATTCACGCGAAGGGAAGCGTATCACTGCTGCTAGAGCTCGGGAGGAAAGCGCACGTGCATGCCCCACTCGAGACGAGTACTGACTCCCCTGGGAGACTCCAGAAGTACCCCAAGATCCATGTCAGCACTGGAGAGGAATCCTCAGGTTCCGGCACCGATCCCACACAACGACTTAGGCCCGGCTTCGACGGGAGAGGAATCCCGAGAGGCCCCCGAGCAATTGCATGGGGACTGGCCTTTCCTGAGGCCACCAGAGCGGATCACTGAGGTCCCCGTCGTAAGTCGAGAGCACCTGCCGAACTCGATAAAATCCAGGATATTCTCCCCCTCCAGGTGAGATGAGGCCTATTTCCGCTGAGCGTCTCGAAGGCTAATCACACCTAACTCTGGAACTTCCAAAGGGTCCTTCACAACCTTGCTGCAACTCAAGAAGTTCCCCGACATACCCGTCTCCACTCGAGAGGAAGCACGAGAGACCCGCCACATCCAGAGGAGCCCCTTTTCTCCTCATAGCTCGAGACGGAGGTATCCTTTCCTGTGTGGTCGGGAAAGAATTCCTGGGGTTCCCGTCGCATCTCCAGAGGAGGCGCTCTCCACAGGAAAGGCGAGAGGAACTCCAGGGTCGTGCCACCATTCCCAGAGTCCCCAGATATCTCAGTCCATTCCAGGGAAACCTGTTTTCCCTGCACTGCCTCGACTTTCAAGCCGAGGATCGACTCACACCACGGTGGCACGTGGGACAGCCTGTGGGAAATCCTCGAGGGAAAGCCACAGATCCCTTGATCTCGCCAAGGGAAGCGTGACACTGCTGCTACAGCTCGGGACGAAAGCGCACGTGCATGCCACCACTGAGACGAGGACTGACTTCCCTGGGGAGACTCCAGAAGTCCCTCAAGATCCTTGTCAGCACTGGAGAGAATCCTGAGGTTCCGGCACCATCTCCACACAATGTCTTAGGCCCTGGCATCGACGGGAGAGGAATCCTGAGAGGCCCCCCGAGCAATTAGCATGGGACTGGTCTTTCCTGAGGTCACCAGAGGCAGGTCCCTGAGGTCCCGGTCGTAAGTTGTGAGCACCTGACTCTGGAGAAAATCCAGGAGGTTCTCCCCTCCAGGCGAGATGAGGCCATTTCCGCTGAGGCGTCTTGGGGCTAATCACACCTAACATCTGGAACTTCCAAAGCGTTCTTCACACCTTCGCTGCAACCCCAGAAGTTCCCCGACATACCCGTCTCCACTCGAGAGGAAGCACAGGAGTCCTGCCCACATCCAGATGAGCCCCGTTTCCGCCTCATAGCTCGAGAGGTGGATGCTTTCGCTGCGTGGCGGAAAAGAATTCCCGGCGTTCCGTCGCATCTCCAGAGGAGGCGCTCTCCACAGGAAAGGCGAGAGGAGAAATCAGGTTCGTGCCACCATTCCCAGAGTCAGCCAGATGTCTCTGTCCATTCAGGGAAAC
>NW_017214136.1:0-14961 GCF_001704415.2 Capra hircus
GGGGGCCGGCCCACAGCCCCCAACGCAGGGGAAGCAGCCCCGGAGCAAGACCGGCGGGAGGAACCCGGCGCCCCGCCGGAGAGGCGAGGGCACAGCCAGCAGGGAGCGAGCCGCCGCGGGGGGAAAGAGGAGGCAGCCAGCCCCCGGCAAGGGAAAGCCCGGCGGGCACGGAGCGAAGGGCGCCGCCAGGACGGCAGAGCGCGAGCGCGGCGCAGAGCCCCGAGCGGGCAGAGGGCGGGCGCGAGGCGGCGCGCGGCCGGGGGGCGAGCCGGGCCCAGACGGGCCGGGCGGGGAGGCGGCCGCCCAGGAAGGAGCAGGCAGCAGCGAGCCGGGGAGACGCCACGGGGCCGGGCGGGCCGCAGCGCCAAGCCGGCCGGGCCGGGCACGGAGGGCCACGCGGAAGGGAGGCGGAGGGGGGGGGGGGGGGCACACGGCCAAGGGGCAGCAGGGAGAGCGCGGGCAGAGGGGAAGGAAGGGCAACGGCAGGGCGCCGCCAGCGGGGGCGGGCCGCCCAGAGCAGCGCCACACGAGAGCACCAGGCGCCCAGGGCCCCCGGGGGGGGGCAGCCCCGCACACACGGAGGCGGAGGCCGGGGGCCCAGAAAGGGGAGGACAGACGGAGGGGCCGAGCACGCGCCGCCCCAGCAGAGACAGGGCAGGGGGGCCGGAGCCGGCGGGGCGGGGGGCCGGCCCACAGCCCCAACGCAGGGAAGCAGCCCCGGAGGCAAGACCGGCGGGAGGAGCCCGGCGCCCCGCCGGAGAGGCGAGGCACAGCCAGCAGGGAAGCGAGCCGCCGCGGGGGAAGAGGAGGCAGCAGGCCCGGCAAGGGAAAGCCCGGCGGGCACGGAGCGAAGGGCGCGCCAGGACGGCAGAGCGCGAGCGCGGGCAGCAGGCCCGAGCGGCGCAGAGGGCCGGGCGCCAGGCGCGGCCAGAGGCGAGCCGGGCGGGACGGCCGGGCGGGAGGCCGCCCAGGAAGGAGCAGGCGAGGGGGAGACGCCACGGGCGCCGGCCGGGCCCGCAGCGCGCCCCGGCCGGCCGGGGCACGGAGGGCCAGGGCCGGGGGAGGGGCGGAGGGGCGGGGGGGGGCACACGGCCAAGGGCCAGCAGGAAAGCGCGGGCAGAGGGAAGCGAAGGGCAACGGCAGGGCGCCGGCAGCGGGCGGGGCGCCCAGACAGCGCCGCACGGAGAGCACCAGGCGCCAAGGCCCCGGGCGGGGGGGGCAGCCCCACACACACGGAGGCGGAGCCGGGGGGGGCCAGAAAGGGGAGGACAGACGGAGGGGCCCGAGCACGCGCCGCCCCAGCAGAGACAGGGGCAGGGGGGGGCCGGAGCCGGGGGGCGGGGGCCGGCCCACAGCCCCAACGCAGGGGAAGCAGCCCCGGAGGCAAGACCGGCGGGAGGAGCCCGGCGCCCCCGCCGGAGAGGCGAGGGCACAGCCAGCAGGGGAGCGAGCCGCCGCGGGGGAAGAGGAGGCAGCCCAGCCCGGCAAGGGAAAGCCCGGCGGCACGGAGCGAAGGGCGCCGCCAGGACGGCAGAGCGCGAGCGCGGCGCAGAGCCCGAGCGGGCAGAGGGCCGGGCGCGAGGCGGCGCGGCCGGGGGCGAGCCGGGCCCAGACGGGCCGGGCGGGAGGCGCCCGCCCAGGAAGGAGCAGGCGGCAGGAGCCGGGGGGAACGCCACGGGCGCCGGCGGGCCGCAGCGCCAAGCCGGCCGGCCGGGGCACGGAGGGGCCAAGGCGGCCGGGAGGAGGGCGGAGGGGGGGGGGGGGCACACGGCCAAGGGCGCCAGCAGGGAAGCGCGGGCAGAGGGAAGGAAGGGCAACGGCAGGGCGCCGCCAGCGGGGGCGGGGCCGCCCAGAAAGCGCCGCACGGAGAGCACCAGGCGCCCAGGGCCCCGGGCGGGGGGGGGCAGCCCCGCACACACGGAGGCGGGGCCGGGGGGGCCAGAAAGGGGAGGACAGACGGAGGGGCCCGAGCACGCGCCGCCCCAGCAGAGACAGGGGCAGGGGGGGGGCCGGAGCCGGCGGGGCGGGGGGCCGGCCCACAGCCCCAACGCAGGGGAAGCAGCCCCGGAGGCCAAGACCGGCGGGAGGAGCCCGGCGCCCCGCCGGAGAGGCGAGGGCACAGCCAGCAGGGAAGCGAGCCGCCGCGGGGGAAGAGGAGGCAGCCGAGCCCCGGCAAGAGGAAAGCCCGGCGGGCACGGAGCGAAGGGCGGCCGCCAGGACGGCAGAGCGCGAGCGCGGCGCAGAGCCCCGAGCGGGCAGAGGCCGGGCGCGAGGCGGCGCGGCCGGGGGCGAGCCGGGCCCAGACGGGCCGGGCGGGGAGGCGCCCGCCCCAGGAAGGAGCAGGCAGGAGCCGGGGGAGACGCCACGGGCGCCGGCCGGGCCGCAGCGCCAAGCCGGCCGGGCCGGGGCACGGAGGGGGCGGCCGGGGAGGGCGGAGGGGCGGGGGGGGGCACACGGCCAAGGGCGCAGCAGGGAGAGCGCGGGCAGAGGGAAGGGAAGGGCAAGCAGGGCGCCGCCAGCGGGGCGGGCCGCCAGAGCAGCGCCGCACGAGAGCACCAGGCGCCAGGGCCCCGGGCGGGGGGGGCAGCCCGCACACACGGAGGCGGAGGCCGGGGGGCCCAGAAAGGGGAGGACAGACGGAGGGGCCCGAGCACGCGCCGCCCCAGCAGAGACAGGGGCAGGGGGGGGGGGCCGGAGCCGGCGGGGCGGGGGGCCGGCCCACAGCCCCAACGCAGGGGAAGCAGCCCCGGAGGCAAGACCGGCGGGAGGAGCCCGGCGCCCCGCCGGAGAGGCGAGGGCACAGCCAGCAGGGAAGCGAGCCGCCGCGGGGAAGAGGAGGCAGCCCAGCCCCGGCAAGGGGAAAGCCCGGCGGGCACGGAGCGAAGGGCGCCGCCAGGACGGCAGAGCGCGAGCGCGGCGCAGAGCCCCGAGCGGCAGAGGGCGGGCGCGAGGCGGCGCGGCGGGGGCGAGCCGGGCCCAGACGGGCCGGGCGGGGAGGCGGCCGCGCCAGGAAGGAGCAGGCAGCAGGAGCCGGGGAGGCGCCACGGGCGCCGGGCGGGCCGCAGCGCCAAGCCGGCCGGGCCGGGGCACGGAGGGCCCAGGCCGCCGGAAGGGAGCGGAGGGGCGGGGGGGGGGCACACGGCCAAGGGCGCCAGCAGGGAGAAGGCGGGCAGAGGGAAGGAAGGGCAACGGCAGGGCGCCGCCAGCGGGGGCGGGGCCGCCCAGAGCAGCGCCACACGGAGAGCACCAGGCGCCCAGGGCCCCGGGCGGGGGGGCAGCCCCGCACACACGGAGGCGGAGGCCGGGGGGCCCAGAAAGGGGAGGACAGACGGAGGGGCCCGAGCACGCGCCGCCCCAGCAGAGACAGGGGCAGGGGGGGGGGCCGGAGCCGGCGGGGCGGGGGGCCGGCCCACAGCCCCAACGCAGGGGAAGCAGCCCCGGAGGCAAGACCGGCGGGAGGAGCCCGGCGCCCCCGCCGGAGAGGCGAGGGCACAGCCAGCAGGGAAGCGAGCCTCCTCGGCGGAAGAGGAGGCAGCAGCCCCGTCAAGCGAAAGCCCTGCTTGCACGAAGCTAAGTGCGCCTCCAGTACGGCAGAGCTCTAGCCGCTGGTCAGAGGCCCGATCGGCAGAGTCCTGGCACAAGAGGCTGGCCTCGAGGCCAGCCTGCGCAGACTTGCCTTGCTTGTAGGCTCCCTCCCCAGGAAGGAGCAGCGGGGGAGCGCGGAAACGCCACGGGCCCTCCTGGCCGCAGCGCGACCCCTGCCTGCCGGTGCACGTAGGTCCCAAGCGCCGTGAGGAGGCGGAGGGCGGTGGGTGCACACGCCAAGGCGTCAGCAGGAAGCTCTGGCAGAGGGAAGCGAAGGGCAACAGCAGGCGCCGGCAGCGGTGCCGGGGCCGCCCAGACAAAGCGCCGCACGGAGAGCACCAGGTGCCAGGGCCCCGGGCGGGGGGTGCAGCCCCACACGCCCAGAGGCGGACGCCGGGGGTGCGAGAAAGGGTGGGGAGAGACGGAGGGGCCCGAGCACTCGCCGCCCCAGCAGAGACAGGGGCAGGTGGGGGGGGCCGGAGCCGGCCGGGCGGCGGGGCCGCCACAGCCCAACGCAGGGAAGCAGCCCCTGAGGCAAGACCGGCGGAGGAGCCCGGCGCGCCCGCCGGAGAGCGAGGGCACAGCCAGCAGGGGAGCGAGCCGCCTCGGGAGAAGAGGAGGCAGCCAGCCCGGCAAGAGGAAAGCCCGGCGGGCACGGAGCGAAGGGGCGCCAGGACGGCAGAGCGCTAGCCGCGCAGAGCCCGAGCGGCAGAGGCGGGCCGAGGCGGCGCGGCCGGGGCTCGGCCGGGCGCAGACGGCCGGCGGTGAGGCGCCCGCCCCAGGAAGGAGCAGGCGAGCGAGCCGGGAGACGCCACGGCGCCGGCCGGCCGCAGCGCCAAGCCGCCGGCCGGGCACGAGGCCCAGCGGCGGGAGGGCGGAGGGGCGGGGGGGGCACACGCCAAGGGCGCAGCAGGGAGAAGCGCGGGCAGAGTGGAAGGAAGGGCAACGGCAGGGCGCCGCCAGCGGTGGCGAGGCCGCCGAGAAGCAGCGCCGCACGAGAGCACCAGGCGCCCAGGGCCCCGGGCGGGGGGGCAGCCCGCACACACGGAGGCGGAGCCGTGGGGCCCAGAAAGGGAGGACAGACGGAGGTGCCCGAGCACGCGCCGCCCAGCAGAGACAGGGCAGGGGGGGGGCCGGAGCCGGCGGGGCGGGGGCCGGCCCACAGCCCCAACGCAGGGGAAGCAGCCCCGGAGGCAAGACCGGCGGGAGGAGCCCGGCGCGCCCGCCGGAGAGGCGAGGGCACAGCCAGCAGGGAAGCGAGCCGCCGCGGGGAAGAGGAGGCAGCCCAGCCCCGGCAAGGGAAAGCCCGCGGCACGGAGCGAAGGCGCCGCCAGGACGGCAGAGCCGAGCGCGGCGCAGAGCCCCGAGCGGGCAGAGGCCGGGCGCGAGGCGGCGCGGCGGGGCGAGCCGGGCCCAGACGTGCCGGCGGTGAGGCGGCCGCGCCAGGAAGGAGCAGGCAGCAGGAGCCGGGGAGGCGCCACGGGCGCCGGCGGCCGCAGCGCCAAGCCGGCCGGCCGGTGCACGTAGGGCCCAGCCGCCGGAAGGAGAGCGGAGGGCGGGGGGGTGCACACGGCCAAGGGCGCCAGCAGGGAGAAGCGGGCAGAGGGAAGGGAAGGGCAACGGCAGGGCGCCGCCAGCGGGGGCGGGCCGCCCAGAGGCAGCGCCACACGGAGAGCACCAGGCGCCCAGGGCCCCGGGCGGGGGGGCAGCCCCGCACACACGGAGGCGGAGGCCGGGGGCCCAGAAAGGGGAGGACAGACGGAGGGGCCCGAGCACGCGCCGCCCAGCAGAGACAGGGCAGGGGTGGGGCCGGAGCCGGCGGGGCGGGGGCCGGCCCACAGCCCCAACGCAGGGGAAGCAGCCCCGGAGGCAAGACCGGCGGGAGGAGCCCGGCGCCCCCGCCGGAGAGGCGAGGGCACAGCCAGCAGGGAAGCGAGCCGCCGCGGGGAAGAGGAGGCAGCAAGGCCCCGGCAAGCGGAAAGCCCGGCGGACACGAAGCGAAGGGCGACGCCAGGACGGCAGAGCGCGAGCGCGGGCAGAGGCCCGAGCGGGCAGAGGGCCGGGCACCAAGAGGCGCGGCCAGAGGCGAGCCGGGCGCAGACGGGCCGGGCGGGAAGGCGCCCGCCCCAGGAAGGAGCAGGCGGGGGGAGGCGCGGAAACGCCACGGGCGCCGCCGGGCGGCAGCGCGACCCCGGCCGGGCCGGGGCACGGAGGCCCAAGCGGCCGGGAGGAGGGCGGAGGGGCGGGGGGGGCACACGGCCAAGGGCGCCAGCAGGGAAAGCGCGGGCAGAGGGAAGCGAAGGGCAACAGCAGGGCGCCGGCAGCGGGCCGGGCGCCCAGACAAAGCGCCGCACGGAGAGCACCAGGGGCCAAGGGCCCCGGGCGGGGGGGGCAGCCCCACACGCCCAGAGGCGGACGCCGGGGGGCGAGAAAGGGGGGAGAGACGGAGGGCCCGAGCACGCGCCGCCCCAGCAGAGACAGGGGCAGGGGGGGGGGCCGGAGCCGGCGGGCGGGCGGCCCGCCACAGCCCAACGCAGGGGAAGCAGCCCCGGAGGCAAGACCGGCGGGAGGAGCCCGGCGCGCCCGCCGGAGAGGCGAGAGCACAGCCAGCAGGGGAGCGAGCCGCCGCGGGAGAAGAGGAGGCAGCCGAGCCCAGGCAGAGGAAAGCCCGGCGGGCACGGAGCGAAGGGGCCGCCAGGACGGCAGAGCGCGAGCGCGCGCAGAGCCCCGAGCGGGCAGAGGGCGGGCGCGAGGCGGCGCGGCGGGGGCTCGCCGGCCCAGACGGGCCGGGCGGAGGCGCCCGCCCAGGAAGGAGCGGCGGAGCGAGCCGGGAGACGCCACGGGGCCGGCCGGGCCGCAGCGCCAAGCCGGCCGGGCCGGGCACAGAGGGCCAGGCGGCGGGGGGAGGGCGGAGGGGGGGGGGGGCACACGGCAAGGGCGGCAGCAGGGAGAACGCGGGCAGAGGGAAGGGAAGGGCAACGGCAGGGCCCGCCAGCGGGCGAGGCCGCCGAGAAGCAGCGCCGCACCGAGAGCACCAGGCGCCCAGGGCCCCTGGCGGGGGGGGCAGCCCCGCACACACGGAGGCGGAGGCCGGGGGGCCCAGAAAGGGGAGGACAGACGGAGGGGCCCGAGCACGCGCCGCCCCAGCAGAGACAGGGGCAGGGGGGGGGGCCGGAGCCGGCGGGGCGGGGGGCCGGCCCACAGCCCCAACGCAGGGGAAGCAGCCCCGGAGGCAAGACCGGCGGGAGGAGCCCGGCGCCCCCGCCGGAGAGGCGAGGCACAGCCAGCAGGGAGCGAGCCGCCGCGGGGAAGAGGAGGCAGCCAGCCGGCAAGGGAAAGCCCGCGGCACGGAGCGAAGGGCGCGCCAGGACGGCAGAGCGCGAGCGCGGCGCAGAGCCCCGAGCGGGCAGAGGCCGGGCCGAGCGGCGCGGCCGGGGCGAGCCGGGCCCAGACGGGCCGGCGGGAGGCGCCGCGCAGGAAGGAGCAGGCAGCAGGAGCCGGGGAGGCGCCACGGGCGCCGGGCGGGCGCAGCGCCAGCCGGCCGGGCCGGGGCACGGAGGGCCCAGGCCGCCGGAAGGAGAGCGGAGGGCGGGGGGGGCACACGGCCAAGGGCGCCAGCAGGAGAAGGCGGGCAGAGGGAAGGGAAGGGCAACGGCAGGGCGCCCAGCGGGGCGGGCGCCCAGACAGCGCCGCACGGAGAGCACCAGGCTCCAGGGCCCCGGCGGGGGGGGCAGCCCGCACACCGAGGCGGAGGCCGGGGGGCCAGAAAGGGGGACAGACGGAGGGCCCGAGCACGCGCCGCCCAGCAGAGACAGGCAGGGGGGGGGGCCGGAGCCGGCGGGCGGCGGGCCGCCCACAGCCCAACGCAGGGGAAGCAGCCCCGGAGGCAAGACCGCGGAGGAGCCCGCGCCCCGCCGGAGAGGCGAGGCACAGCCAGCAGGGAAGCGAGCCGCCGCGGGGAAGAGGAGGCAGCCAGCCCGGCAAGGGAAAGCCCGGCGGGCACGGAGCGAAGGGCGCCAGGACGGCAGAGCGCGAGCGCGGGCAGAGCCCGAGCGGGCAGAGGGCCGGCGCGAGGCGGCCGCGGCGGGCGAGCCGGGCCCAGACGGGCCGGCGGGAGGCGCCCGCCCAGGAAGGAGCGGCGGAGGCCGGGGAGCGCCACGGCGCCGGCCGGCCGCAGCGCCAAGCCGGCCGGCCGGGCACGGAGGGCCAGCGCCGGGAGGAGGCGAGGGCGGGGGGGGGGCACACGGCCAAGGGCGCAGCAGGGAAAGCGCGGCAGAGGGAAGGAAGGGCAACGGCAGGGCGCCGCCAGCGGGGCGGGCCGCCCAGAGCAGCGCCGCACGGAGAGCACCAGGCGCCAGGGCCCCGGGCGGGGGGGGCAGCCCCGCACACACGGAGGCGGAGGCCGGGGGGCCCAGAAAGGGGAGGACAGACGGAGGGTCCCGAGCACGCGCCGCCCCAGCAGAGACAGGGCAGGGGGGGGGGCCGGAGCCGCGGGGCGGGGGCCGGCCCACAGCCCCAACGCAGGGGAAGCAGCCCCGGAGGCAAGACCGGCGGAGGAGCCCGCGCCCCGCCTGAGAGGCGAGGCACAGCCAGCAGGGAAGCGAGCCGCCGCGGGGAAGAGGAGGCAGCAAGCCCCGGCAAGCGGAAAGCCCGGCGGCACGAAGCGAAGGGCGACGCCAGGACGCCAGAGCGCGAGCGCGGGGCAGAGGCCCGAGCGGCAGAGGGCCGGCACCAAGAGGCGCGGCCAGAGGCGAGCCGTGCGCAGACGGGCCGGGCGGGAAGGCGCCCGCCCCAGGAAGGAGCAGGCGGGGCGAGCCGGGAAAGGCCACGGGCCGCCGGCGGCGCAGCCTACCCCGGCCGGGCCGGGCACGGAGGGCCCAAGCGCCGGAGGAGGCGGAGGGGGGGGGGGCACACGCCAAGGGCGCCAGCAGGGAAAGCGCGGGCAGAGGGAAGCGAAGGGCAACAGCAGGCCGCCGCAGCGGTGCCGGGCGCCCAGACAAAGCCCGCACGGAGAGCACAGGGCCAAGGGCCCGGGCGGGGGGCAGCCCCACACCCCAGAGGCGGAGCCGGGCGGGCCCAGAAAGGGGAGAGACGGAGGGCCCGAGCACGCGCCGCCCAGCAGAGACAGGGCAGGGGGGGGCCGGAGCCGGCGGGGCGGGGGGCCCGCCCACAGCCGCAACGCAGGGGAAGCAGCCCCGGAGGCAAGACCGGCGGGAGGAGCCCGCGCGCCCGCCGGAGAGGCGAGAGCACAGCCAGCAGGGGAGCGAGCCGCCGCGGGGAGAAGAGGAGGCAGCCGAGCCCAGGCAAGAGGAAAGCCCGGCGGGCACGGAGCGAAAGGGGCCGCCAGGACGGCAGAGCGCGAGCGCGGCGCAGAGCCCCGAGCGGGCAGAGGGGCGGGCGCGAGGCGGCGCGGCCGGGGGCGCGCCGGGCCCAGACGGGCCGGGCGGGGAGGCGCCCGCCCCAGGAAGGAGCGGGCGGAGCGAGCCGGGGGAGACGCCACGGGGGCCGGCCGGGCCGCAGCGCCAAGCCGGCCGGGCCGGGGCACAGAGGGCCAGGCCGGAGGCGGGCGGGGGGGGGGGCACACGGCCAAGGGCCAGCAGGGAGAGCGCGGGCAGAGGGAAGGGAAGGGCAACGGCAGGGCGCCGCCAGCGGGGCGGGGCCGCCAGAGGCAGCGCCACACGAGAGAGCACCAGGCGCCCAGGGCCCCGGGCGGGGGGGCAGCCCCGCACACACGGAGGCGGAGGCCGGGGGGCCCAGAAAGGGGAGGACAGACGGAGGGGCCCGAGCACGCGCCGCCCCAGCAGAGACAGGGGCAGGGGGGGGCCGGAGCCGGCGGGGCGGGGGGCCGGCCCACAGCCCAACGCAGGGGAAGCAGCCCCGGAGGCAAGACCGGCGGGAGGAGCCCGGCGCCCCCGCCGGAGAGGCGACGGCACAGCCAGCAGGGAAGCGAGCCGCCGGGGGAAGAGGAGGCAGCCAAGCCCCGGCAAGGGAAAGCCCGGCGGACACGAGCGAAGGGCGACGCCAGGACGGAGAGCGCGAGCGCGGGAGGCCCGAGGGGCAGAGGCCGGGCACCAGAGGCCGCGCCAGAGGCGAGCCGGGCGCAGACGGGCCGGGCGGGAGGCGGCCGCCCCAGAAGGAGCAGGCGGGGGAGGAGCCGCGCCACGGGCGCCGCGGGCCCGGCAGCGCGACCCCGGCCGGGCCGGGGCACGGAGGGCCCAAGCGGCCGGGAGGAGGGCGGAGGGCGGGGGGGGGCACACGGCCAAGGGCGCCAGCAGGGAGAAGCGCGGGCAGAGGGGGAAGCGAAGGGCAACGGCAGGGCGCCGCAGCGGGGCCGGGGCGCCCAGGACAGCGCCACACGGAGAGCACCAGGGGCCAGGGCCCCGGGCGGGGGGGGCAGCCCCACACGGAGGCGGAGGCCGGGGGGCCAGAAAGGGGGAGAGACGGAGGGGCCCGAGCACGCGCCGCCCCAGCAGAGACAGGGGCAGGGGGGGGCCGGAGCCGGCGGGCGGGGGGCCGGCCCACAGCCCAACGCAGGGGAAGCAGCCCCGGAGCAAGACCGGCGGGAGGAGCCCGGCGCGCCCGCCGGAGAGGCGAGGCACAGCCAGCAGGGAGCGAGCCGCCGCGGGGAAGAGGAGGCAGCCGAGCCCAGGCAAGCGGAAAGCCCGGCGGGCACGGAGCGAAGGGGCCGCCAGGACGGCAGAGCGCGAGCGCGGCGCAGAGCCCGAGCGGCAGAGGGGCGGGCGCGAGCGGGCGCGGCCGGGGGCGCGCCGCCAACGGCCGGGCGGGGGGCGGGGGGGGGGCACACGGCCAAGGGCGCCAGCAGGGAAAGCGCGGGCAGAGGGAACGAAAGGCAACAGCAGGGCGCCGGCAGCGGGGCCGGGGCCGCCCAGACAAAGCGCCGCACGGAGAGCACCAGGGGCCAAGGGCCCCGGGCGGGGGGGCAGCCCCCACACGCCCAGAGGCGGACGCCGGGGGGCCGAGAAAGGGGGGGGAGAGACGGAGGGGCCCGAGCACGCGCCGCCCCAGCAGAGACAGGGGCAGGGGGGGGGCCGGAGCCGGCGGGGCGGGGGGCCCGCCCACAGCCGCAACGCAGGGGAAGCAGCCCCGGAGGCAAGACCGGCGGGAGGAGCCCGGCGCGCCGCCGGAGAGGCGAGAGCACAGCCAGCAGGGAGCGAGCCGCCGCGGGAGAAGAGGAGGCAGCCGAGCCCAGGCAAGAGGAAAGCCCGGCGGGCACGGAGCGAAGGGGGCCGCCAGGACGGCAGAGCGCGAGCGCGGCGCAGAGCCCCGAGCGGGCAGAGGGCGGGCGCGAGGCGGCGCGGCCGGGGGCGCGCCGGGCCCAGACGGGCCGGGCGGGGAGGCGCCCGCCCCAGGAAGGAGCGGGCGGAGCGAGCCGGGGAGACGCCACGGGGGCCGGCCGGGCCGCAGCGCCAAGCCGGCCGGGCCGGGGCACAGAGGGGCCAGGCGGGGGGGGAGGCGGAGGGGGGGGGGGGGCACACGGCCAAGGGCGGCAGCAGGGAGAGCGCGGGCAGAGGGAAGGGGAAGGCAACGGCAGGCGCCGCCAGCGGGGCGAGGCCGCCGAGAAGCAGCGCCGCCACCGAGAGCACCAGGCGCCCAGGGCCCCGGGCGGGGGGGGCAGCCCCGCACACACGGAGGCGGAGGCCGGGGGGCCCAGAAAGGGGAGGACAGACGGAGGGGCCCGAGCACGCGCCGCCCCAGCAGAGACAGGGGCAGGGGGGGGGCCGGAGCCGGCGGGCGGGGGGCCGGCCCACAGCCCCAACGCAGGGGAAGCAGCCCCGGAGGCAAGACCGGCGGGAGGAGCCCGGCGCCCCCGCCGGAGAGGCGAGGGCACAAGCCAGCAGGGAAGCGAGCCGCCGCGGGGGAAGAGGAGGCAGCCCAGCCCCGGCAAGGGGAAAGCCCGGCGGGCACGGAGCGAAGGGCCGCCAGGACGGCAGAGCGCGAGCGCGGCGCAGAGCCCCGAGCGGGCAGAGGGCCGGGCGCGAGGCGGCGCGGCCGGGGCGAGCCGGGCCCAGACGGGCCGGGCGGGGAGGCGGCCGCGCCAGGAAGGAGCAGGCAGCAGGAGCCGGGGAGCGCCACGGGCGCCGGGCGGGCCGCAGCGCCAAGCCGGCCGGCCGGGGCACGGAGGGCCCAGGCCGCCGGAAGGAGAGCGGAGGGGCGGGGGGGGGGCACACGGCCAAGGGCGCCAGCAGGGAGAAGGCGGGCAGAGGGAAGGGAAGGGCAACGGCAGGGCGCCGCCAGCGGGGCGGGCCGCCCAGAGGCAGCGCCACACGAGAGCACCAGGCGCCCAGGGCCCGGGCGGGGGGGGGCAGCCCCGCACACACGGAGGCGGAGGCCGGGGGGCCCAGAAAGGGGAGGACAGACGGAGGGGCCCGAGCACGCGCCGCCCCAGCAGAGACAGGGGCAGGGGGGGGGGCCGGAGCCGGCGGGGCGGGGCCGGCCCACAGCCCCAACGCAGGGGAAGCAGCCCCGGAGGCAAGACCGGCGGGAGGAGCCCGGCGCCCCCGCCGGAGAGGCGAGGGCACAGCCAGCAGGGAAGCGAGCCGCCGCGGGGAAGAGGAGGCAGCAAGGCCCCGGCAAGCGGAAAGCCCGGCGGACACGAAGCGAAGGGCGACGCCAGGACGGCAGAGCGCGAGCGCGGGGCAGAGGCCCGAGCGGGCAGAGCCGGGCACCAAGAGGCGCGGCCAGAGCGAGCCGGGCGCAGACGGGCCGGGCGGGAAGGCGCCGCCCAGGAAGGAGCAGGCGGGGGAGGCGCGAAACGCCACGGGCGCCGGGGCGGCAGCGCGACCCCGGCCGGGCCGGGGCACGGAGGGCCCAAGCGGCCGGGAGGAGGCGGAGGGCGGGGGGGGGCCACACGGCCAAGGGCGCAGCAGGGAAAGCGCGGGCAGAGGGAAGGAAGGGCAACAGCAGGGCGCCGGCAGCGGGGCCGGGGCCGCCCAGACAAAGCGCCGCACGGAGAGCACCAGGGGCCAAGGGCCCCGGGCGGGGGGGCAGCCCCACACGCCAGAGGCGGACGCCGGGGGGCCAGAAAGGGGGGGAGAGACGGAGGGGCCCGAGCACGCGCCGCCCCAGCAGAGACAGGGGCAGGGGGGGGGCCGGAGCCGGCGGGGCGGGGGGCCGCCCACAGCCGCAACGCAGGGGAAGCAGCCCCGGAGGCAAGACCGGCGGGAGGAGCCCGGCGCGCCCGCCGGAGAGGCGAGAGCACAGCCAGCAGGGAGCGAGCCGCCGCGGGAGAAGAGGAGGCAGCCGAGCCCAGGCAAGAGGAAAGCCCGGCGGCACGGAGCGAAGGGGGCCGCCAGGACGGCAGAGCGCGAGCGCGGCGCAGAGCCCCGAGCGGTCAGGGAGCGCGGGCAGAGGGAAGCGAAGGGCAACAGCAGGGCGCCGGCAGCGGGGCGGGGCCGCCCAGACAGCGCCGCACGGAGAGCCAGGGGCCAAGGGCCCGGGCGGGGGGGGGCAGCCCCACACGCCAGAGGCGGAGGCCGGGGGGGCCAGAAAGGGGGGAGAGACGGGAGGGCCCGAGCACGCGCCGCCCAGCAGAGACAGGGGCAGGGGGGGGGGCCGGAGCCGGCGGGGGGGCCCGCCCACAGCCCAACGCAGGGGAAGCAGCCCCGGAGGCAAGACCGGCGGGAGGAGCCCGGCGCGCCCGCCGGAGAGGCGAGAGCACAGCCAGCAGGGAGGGAGCGAGCCGCCGCGGGAGAAGAGGAGGCAGCCAGCCCAGGCAAGAGGAAAGCCCGGCGGGCACGGAGCGAAGGGGGCCGCCAGGACGGCAGAGCGCGAGCGCGGCGCAGAGCCCCGAGCGGGCAGAGGGGCGGGCGCGAGGCGGCGCGGCGGGGGCGAGCCGGGCCCAGACGGGCCGGGCGGGGAGGCGCCCGCCCCAGGAAGGAGCGGGCGGAGCGAGCCGGGGAGCGCCACGGGGGCGGCCGGGCCGCAGCGCCAAGCCGGCCGGCCGGGCACAGAGGGGCCAGGGGGGGGGGAGGGCGGAGGGGGGGGGGGGCACACGGCCAAGGCGGCAGCAGGGAAGGCGGGCAGAGGAAGGGGAAGGGCAACGGCAGGGCGCCGCCAGCGGGGCGGGCCGCCCAGAAGCAGCGCACGGAGAGCACCAGGGCGCCCAGGGCCCCGGGGGGGGGGGCAGCCCCGCACACACGGAGGCGGAGGCCGGGGGGGCCCAGAAAGGGGAGGACAGACGGAGGGGCCCGAGCACGCGCCGCCCCAGCAGAGACAGGGGCAGGGGGGGGGGCCGGAGCCGGCGGGGCGGGGGCCGGCCCACAGCCCCAACGCAGGGGAAGCAGCCCCGGAGGCAAGACCGGCGGGAGGAGCCCGGCGCCCCCGCCGGAGAGGCCGAGGCACAGCCAGCAGGGAAGCGAGCCGCCGCGGGGGAAGAGGAGGCAGCAAGGCCCCGGCAAGCGGAAAGCCCGGCGGACACGAAGCGAAGGGCGACGCCAGGACGGCAGAGCGCGAGCGCGGGCAGAGCCCGAGCGGGCAGAGGGCCGGGCACCAAGAGGCGCGGCCAGAGGCGAGCCGGGCGCAGACGGGCCGGGCGGGAAGGCGCCGCCCCAGGAAGGAGCAGGCGGGGGAGGCGCGGAAACGCCACGGGCGCCGGGGGGGCAGCGCGACCCCGGCCGGGCCGGGGCACGGAGGGCCAAGCGGCCGGGAGGAGGGCGGAGGGGGCGGGGGGGGGGCACACGGCCAAGGGGCCAGCAGGGAAAGCGCGGGCAGAGGGAAGCGAAGGGCAACAGCAGGGCGCCGGCAGCGGGGCCGGGGCCGCCCAGACAAAGCGCCGCACGGAGAGCACCAGGCCAAGGGCCCCGGCGGGGGGGCAGCCCCACACGCCCAGAGGCGGACGCCGGGGGGCCGAGAAAGGGGGGGAGAGACGGAGGGGCCCGAGCACGCGCGCCCAGCAGAGACAGGGGCAGGGGGGGGGGCGGAGCCGGCGGGGCGGGGGGCCCGCCCACAGCCGCAACGCAGGGGAAGCAGCCCCGGAGGCAAGACCGGCGGGAGGAGCCCGGCGGGCCCGCCGGAGAGGCGAGAGCACAGCCAGCAGGGGAGCGAGCCGCCGCGGGAGAAGAGGAGGCAGCCGAGCCCAGGCAAGAGGAAAGCCCGGCGGGCACGGAGCGAAGGGGCCGCCAGGACGGCAGAGCGCGAGCGCGGCGCAGAGCCCCGAGCGGGCAGGGCGAGGGCGGCGCGAGGCGGCGCGGCCGGGGCGCGCCGGGCCCAGACGGGCCGGGCGGGGAGGCGCCCGCCCAGAAGGAGCGGGCGGAGCGAGCCGGGGAGACGCCAGGGGGCCGGCGGGCCGCAGCGCCAAGCCGCCGGGCCGGGGCACGGAGGCAGGCCGCCGGAAGGAGAGCGGAGGGCGGGGGGGGG
>NW_017214137.1:0-24656 GCF_001704415.2 Capra hircus
CCCCATTGTCCTCCCGGCCTTCAATTTCTTTCAGAATTCAGGGTCTTCCAGAGTGAGTCAGCTTGCTTTTGCATCAGTTGGCCAAAAAGGATTGGAGCTTCAGCTTCAACATCCATATCCATGAAATTCAGACTGATGTTCTTTAGGATTGACTGGTTTGATCTCTTGCCAGTCCAAGGACTCTCAAAGGTCTGCTTCCAAACACCAAGTTTAAAAGACATCAATGTTCTTCGGTGCTCAGCTCTTTTTAAAGTCCAATCTCACATCCATACATGACACTGGAAAAACCATGAAGCTTGACTAGAGATGGACCTTGTTCGCCAAAATAATGTCTCTGCTTTTTAGTATGCTGGCTCTAAGTGTGTCATGGCTTTTGTTCCAAATTGATTATACATTTCTATTTAATCATTTCGCAGTATGCAGCTGTGTCAACAAGACAATTACTAGGCAGTGAAAACTTCAAAAGTGACTGGAAAGACGCTAAATCTTCTAAGTGTTTTAATTCTAGTTGGAGAGGACACAAGTATAATAGATGACTAGTGATAAGTAAATTTGAGTTAGAGTGGAAAATAGTGCATTTTATTAAATCATGACAGTTAGAATATCATTTTCCCCATGAGCAATCAGAAAATAATGCATGTCAGTGGTTAATTGCCAAGTTTCTATAGCTTTATTAAGTTTGAAGATGACTTCACATTGTAAAATTTGGATTATGAATGCTGCCCACTGCAGGTCCACTTCACTGACAGTGTTGGCCTTCCATACTTTCATTTTAGCCACATTAAAAGTTTGGCTATTTTTATTCAGCCTGTTGCACAGGTGATTTGCGTATATTACTCAAACAGTCCTGAACAGGGTGGGACCTGTCATGTTTATTGATGATCTTGTATTTATAGCATGTAGGAGGCAATAAACATTTCTTTACAGCCTCCATATTGGTGTGTTTTTCTCATAGCAGTCTCTCCTTCCAAAACTGCATTTTATTCTGTTTTTATTATTCAGTGCATATGAACCTGTCTGCCGACTTTTGAGTGCACTTCTATAAACTTACCAACACTTTACTAATCCAGATATAGAGTCTGTCCACCTTTATTACGATTCCAGTAAACTTAGCAGCACTCTCACATATGCAGACATATGCATTGTAATCCTGTTCGTTATTTATTACAAATCTCGGCTTGTCATTACAGGCCATGACTCCATTTGAAAACCTTCCTGCCATAATCTCAGTTGCGAGCAGTTCCTATGTGGCCACCAGACGATTTAAGTACAGTCTGGTTCTGCTATAATGGCAATTTTTCTGTAATGTGTGGAATTAGCTCTACAGGATTGGTAGAGGAATTTTATTAGTTAAATGTGGAAGGTTGGTTCCTGTGCTGATTCTCCCCAACATATTTAAGTATTTTACACTTTATCTGCGTGATTAAGCATCACACAAAGTTATATAATACAGGCAAATGGCCAAATTACAGTAGACAGATACCCTTTTCACCAACTTTTCACCCTTTTAAAAAAGGAAAAGGATTTCGGTTATCCATATTATTTATTTCTTTAAATTAGATATTTTACATGCTCCATTCATAACCGCTCAGTCGGTCTGACTCTTTGCGACCCATGAGTCACAGCACGCCCAGGCCGTCCACTGTCCATCACCATCTCCCAGAGTTCACTCAGACCACGTTCCATTGAGTCAGTGATTGCCATCCAGCCATTCCATCCTGGGTCATCCCCTCTCCTCCTGCCCCAATCCCTCCCAGCATCAAAGTCTTTTCCAAATGAGTCAACTCTTCACATGAGGGGGCCAAAGTACTGGAGTTTCAGCTTTAGCATCATTCCCTCCAAAGAAATCCCAGGGCTGATCTCCTTCAGAATGGACTGGTTGGATCTCCTTGCAGTCCAAGGGACTCTCAAGAGTCTTCTCCAACACCACAGCTCAAAAGCATCAATGCTTCCGCGCTCAGCTTTTCCTCACAGTCCAACTCTCACATCCATACATGACCACAGGAAAAACCATAGCCTTGACTAGATGGACCTTAGTCAGCAAAGTAATGTCTCTGCTTTTGAATATACTATCAAGGTTGGTCATAACTTTTCTTCCAAGGAGTCAGTGTCTTTTAATTTCATGGCTGCAGTCACCATCTGCAGTGATTTTGGAGCCGAAAAAAAATAAAGTCTGACACTGTTCTACTGTTTCCCCATCTATTTCCCATGAAGTGATGGGACCAGATGCCATGATCTTCGTTTTCTGAATGTTGAGCTTTAAGCCAACTTTTTCACTCTCCTCTTTCACTTTCATCAAGAGGCTTTTTAGTTCCTCTTCACTTTCTGCTATAAGGGTGGTGTCATCCCATATCTGAGGTTATTGATATTTCTCCCAGTAATCTTGATTCCAGCTTGTGTTTCTTCCAGCCCAGCGTTTTCTCATGATGTACTCTGTATATAAGTTAAATAAGCAAGGTGACAATATACAGCCTTGACATACTCCTTTTCCTATTTGGAACCAGTCTGTTGGTCCATGTCCAGTTCTAACTGTTGCTTCCTGACCTGCATACAGATTTCTCAAAGAGGCAGGTTAGGTGGTCTGGTATTCTCATCTCTTTCAGAATTTTCCACAGATGATTGTGATCCACACAGTCAAAGGCTTTGACATAGTCAATAAAGCAGAAAATAGATGTTTTTCTGGAACTCTCTTGCTTTTTCAATGATCCAGCGGATGTTGGCAATTTGATCTCTGGTTCCTCTGCCTTTTCTAAAACCAGCTTGAACATCAGGGAGTTCACGGTTCACGTATTGCTGAAGTCTGGCTTGGAGAATTTTGAACATTACTACTAGCATGTGAGATGAGTGCAATTGTGCTGTAGTTTGAGCATTCTTTTGCATTGCCTTTCTTTGGAATTGGAATGAAAACTGACCTTTTCCAGTCCTATGGCCACTGCTGAGTTTTCCAAAACTTGCTGGCATATTGAGTGCAGCACTTTCACAGCATCATCTTTCAGGATTTGAAACAGCTCAACTGGAATTCCATCACCTCACTGCTTTGTTCGTAGTGATGCTTTCTAAGGCCCACTTGACTCACATTTCCAGGATGTCTGGCTCTAGATTAGTGATCACATCATCATGATTATCTGGGTCATGAAGATTTTTTTGTACAGTTCTTCTGTGTATTCTTGCCACCTGTTCTTAATATCTTCTGCTTCTGTTAGGTCCATACCATTTCTGTCCTTTATCGAGCCCATCTTTGCATGAAATGTTCCCTTGGTATCTCTAATTTTCTTGAAGAGATCTCTAGTCTTTTTCCATTTTGTTCCTTTTGAGTAAACAGGAGACTAAGCCAAAACCCTGTATGGGTGGTTCTGTTGCTTACTTAACTTGGTGGACTAGAAGAAAGAGAGAGAAGAAACTGTGACCTTTGTGTGTTGTTTCTCACTCTGTCTGGAATATTCCCTCATTAAGGATTTGTTTAGTCAATTTCTTTCCAAACTTCATTTCTCAACCCCAGTATCATTTCTTTATAGTATTATAATCTCACCTAGCGCCATGTATCTTTCTTTTACAGCACTTAAGGTAGCTGTTATTTTATAATCATTTGTGAGATTATTTAGATTATTTAGTAAATATTTTTCTTAGAATGGTCCATGAGAACAGAGATCATATTTATTTATTCCCATTGTTGTATTCTCATTTTCTAGTAAAGTAGATAAATAAATGCAAACACACACATAGTTGGCATTAATATTAATACACATGATAAATGTAATACATTATATATAGATATATATAGCAGGTATTCATTCACTAGTTTTTATTTATGTGAATAGATTTCTTTATTTTTTAGCAACTGACCTTTAAATATTCTTCCTGGAATGAGCAATTATTTTTCTAAACATGTTACTTTTGTATCACCACATTTCCTGGTAGTGAATTAATTTGTTTGTATTTTGGCTTTATTTTTGTTTTATATATTTTAATTAAGTATATAATAGAAGAATATTTTAGGCTTCACGATTTCTTAAATTTATATCTTCTAGAAATTGAAAAAATATCTTAAAATATGCACAGAGCCAAAAAGCTTAAATTATGAAACAGTGTTTTTATTATTATTATTTTTTACTTATTATTTGAGTGAGAAGGATGACTTGATCAAGGCCCTAAAAGTAAAAAATCTCAAGGAAGTAACTGAAAATTTTGGAAGAAAATGTTGATTTTTTTTCATTAAAATTAATATCTGAACATGACTTAAATGACTAACACTTTTCACACTAAGTTAAATGAACAAATAAATCACAGTCAAGAGGAAAATGTTTGCAAGAAATGTAACTGGTTAATTACCCAGAAAATGTAAGAAAGGCAACAATTCAATAGTAGTGTGACCAGTACCCAATAGAAAAAAATAATAGAAAAAAAGATATATAAGCACTGGCAGCTTATAAAAGAGGAAACTCATGGGAAGTAAACATGAAAATGTGCTCAGTGTTATTAATAATTAGGGAAAAACAAAGCAATGGAATCTTATTGCATAGTACTCATAAAGATGAAAATTAAGGTTTTAGCACTACTAGCTTTTGATGGGAATGCAAAGTATTGTTAACATGTCTTTCTTGTGAAAGTGTAAATCATAAACATGTAAATCCTTGCCACTTTGGTAATGCCTAGTAAAACTGAGGATATGCAGACTCATTGATCAAGCAGTTCCACTCTCAGGTTTTACATGAAAGAAATTCTTGCCCTTGTGCATCAGAATGCATTAAAAACCCGTTCATTGAACCATTTGAAAAAATAGTGGCTAATTGGCAGAAATTGACATTTGATAGAAATACACTTATTTTGAGTTAAAAATCATTTGTATTAGTTTTAAACACACAAAGCAAAATTCTTATTGTATATGGTTACATGATATGCATATATATTCATATATACCTAATTTGGGATAGTGAGTTCTTCTGGGAGAGGAGGAAGGGAAAAAAAAAAAAAGATTGCAAAAAGCTGTATTGCTTGCTAAATTTAATATAGAATAAAAATTGTTCATTTTATGAGAGAATAAATTGATCGTCAGAGAGGCTGTGACTTGTCCACAGTCACTCAGCCTGAACCGTGTTCCAGGTCCATGTTTGTTGTCCATTTGCTGACATCTTTAGTACATGTGAGAGACCTGCAGATTCTTTTCATGTTGTACCCCTCTAAACATTATTATTTGTGTACCCTTTTTTATAAGCTCACTTCAGCACCAAGCTATAAGATGTTTTAGAGTGAAAGATAGAAACTAGTTGTCAAGTTGTTCTGTCCATTGCTTTTTCTTCTAAAGCTTGACAGTCCAAATTTGTTCCTTGAAATTTTACTTTAGTCTGTCTCAGAGCTTTTCTGAACTTGCTGCCTGCCTTACTTTCCCTGATCAAGTTATAGCTGGGTGATAATCACATTCTTGCTAGAGCAGTTTTATTGTAGAAGGTCATATTTATTGAATTTAATTACAGTTAATCCATTTTATTGGATTAATTGTAATTTCAAACCTTGTGGATGACTTCTTTACTCTCTCCCATTTAATGTGAGGTGTAGGTGACTAGATTATTTTAATTGAAACATCATTAAGTCAAATGCATGTGGACCACCATATACTTGTAACATTCATCCCACAATTAACTGTTAATAATTGCTTCACTGCCACTGCCTTGGATATGAGTGAGTTGAAGTTTTGTGAATATGGAGTCTGATTTAATCGCTGGTCATAATGAAGCACCTGAGTCAAAGCTTGTTTAAGTAGTGAGGAAAAAGAAGTGATAAAGTAGTAGATAATTACAGTGTATCCAGTCATCATTCCAGACATGAAGTGCCAGATGGATTATTTGGTGACCTTTGTGATTTGGAATGATCAGAATACAGTGTGATGACATAGAATCATACACTACAATGATGTGGAATCAATTTCAGATATTCAGACTGCTGTAATCACTAAGTAATATGCCTATGGAAACATTTCATTTAAAATATTTTTTTCTGAGTTTTAGTTTCTCCTTTGTGATTTCAAGTTTCTCACTTATTCATTTTGATCAGTTATATACTTTTTTTTGTATCTTCCGATAGTTAAACTGTTTATATCTAACATTCTAAAAATCGAAGAGATCAGCTTATCTAAATTAATTACTGCTAGAGTATTATTTCTATTAAGTTTTAGGACCAATATTTACTTTTGTACATAAAATCTAGGCTGTATCTGTTTGATTTTAAACAAAGTCTGGTGGCCAGTAAACGTACAGATATCAAATAATATGATAAAATATAAAAAAAAATCTTATTTGCTTTCTAGATGACATTTCAAATATTTATCCTGTTCTTTTGTTACTTTCTTCCTTTAAATATTCTGATCTCATAGGCCTCAATTAGATTTCAAATCAAAATATAGAGAGTAGCACACCTTTCCAATTTAACAAACAAAATATATCATTTTTTATGCATAGCGTAACCCCAAGCAAGGTAATGTAGAATGCCACATAACCAAAATAGCACTTAAACAATTAAAGAGTTACAATTTAAAAGTAAAACTAGGGAGGATAAAAGAAATACTAATTATACTTCTGCCTCTCTTTTGTATTATATGTTGTTTCCTTTAAAATAATTATTTATTCCTATACCAGTGTTCTCTTTAGTTATGTGCTCTACACTTGTGGTTGGATTCACATTGTCCATACAATTTGGGCTGACTGGCACATATTTAGCATTTGAGTATCTAACTAAAAATGATTTTTTAAAAACTTCATAACCCATGTATATAGGAACTGACTACAGATGTCTAAATTGTTAAAGGAGTATGACCTTTATGCAAAAATTTTTTTATAGATCATGTTATGGATTTTTCATTATTACTTTGACTCTGTTATTACATTTTTATATGTGAATCATCTCAATCAAAATTATGTAATTTTTCCTAAATTTTTCCTTTCCTATATCTTCATCCCTTGGAAATCTTTACCTCTGGAGTTAAAAATTAGCATCATTGATTATTATATGCAATGAAAAAAAATAAAAATTCTACAGGTTTTAAAAATTAAGTTCAGAGTTTTCGTATTTGTTATGATCCATGAATTCATAGGTCTTTTCTTAAGAAGTGGTTTTTCCCTGTGACATTGACAAATGATGAAGAGGTGACAGATTTCCTGAAATAATTGTGAACCACTATAATATAGCTTTTGTGATTGGCATTTGAAAGCTAACTGCTACTAGTTACAGTTTTCAAGCTGGTTTTAGAAAAGGCAGAGGAACCAGAGATCAAATTGCTAACATCTGCTAAGACTAAATTCAGAAAATTTTTGCCAATATCACATCTCTAAGAAGAAGCAGAGTTGTACTCTGATTCCCTTCATAGGGCATATGTGGAGGAAACTTATCTGACTAAACCTTGTCTCTGTGATGTGGTAACATCTGATTTCTTGATTGCTCTTTTATTCAGAGACCTAAAGTATTGGTGCATTTAAATTCATCTGAAAGAATCAAGTTGAGGTGATCCCATTACTACCTTCTAGGCATTTGCACTAAGGTTAAATTTTGATAAGAAATTTAATCAACAGTGTTGTTTAGGGTAAGTGATAGATACATATAATAACATATTTTTATTTCTTCTCATCTGTCATGAAGGTTTTAATGATGTGGGATGTTTTTGCCCAGAGGAGTCTATTTCACTAATGCCAAAGAAATAAGTCCATCTACTTAATTTTGCATTAGTAAAGCTCAGTGTGTTTTGCATGGCTCCTCCTGTTCATATAAGTTAGCAGATAGATATTTGATCGATTTTCTCAAGGGGTCACTTCTTTGTCACAATCCAATGTTGCAAGTGCCTGTGATCCTCTTTTATCCAGTTGGTGCTGTTAGGAACCTCTGAGCCGTAAGTCAGCCAAAATGATAAGGGTTCAACTTGCTCTGTTCTGGTCAGCCGCCAAACTTAAGCCAGCTGTCCACTTGCTTTAAAAATAACAAGTAAACAAACAAAACAAAATGAGAAGACTTGAAGATCATAAAAACAGTCTCCTTTCCAAACTTTTAAAATTATTTACTTTAAACTCTAAGGTTTTTTATTTTTATTTTGATTATGAATTCTTCCTGCTAAAGAACAGAGCTATATATTTGGCTCCCTGTCCCAGAAAAGAGTAGAATTTTTGGCACTGAATCATTATAACAACATAGTTTTCTAGTTCAAGCCTACCCATTCTCTAGCTTAAAGAGACATTTACTTTTAAGCAAACCTAGGCAATGGCACCCCACTCCAGTACTCTTGCCTGGAAAATCCCATGGATGGAGGAGCCTGGTGGGCTACAGTCCATGGGGTCACTAGGAGTCAGATACGACTGAGTGACTTCACTTTCACTTTTCACTTTCCTGCATTGGGAGAAGGAAATGGCAACCCACTCCAGTGCTCTTGCCTGGAGAATCCCAGGGACGAGGGAGCCTGGTGGGCTGCCGTCTCTGGGGTCACACAGAGTCGGACACGACTGAAGCGACTCAGCAGCAGCAGCAGTAGGATCCTTATGGCAGAAAGTGAAGAGGAACTAAAAAGCCTCTTGATGAAAGTGAAAGAGGAGAGTGAAAAAGTTGGCTTAACGCTCAACATTCAGAAAACGAAGATCATGGCATCTGGTCCCATCACTTCATGGGAAATAGTTGGGGAAACAATGGAAACAGTGTCAGACTTTATTTTGGGGGGCTCCAAAATCACTGCAGGTGGTGACTGCAGCCATGAAATTAAAAGACACTTATTCCTTGGAAGAAAAGTTATGACCAACCTAGATAGCATGTTGAAAAGCAGAGACATTACTTTGCCAACAAAGGTCCATCTAGTCAAGGCTATAGTTTTTCCAGTGGTCATATATGGATGTGAGAGTTGGACTGTGAAGAAAGCTGAGCGCCAAAGAATTGATGCTTTTGAACTGGGGTGTTGGAGACGACTCTTGAGAGTCCCTTGGACTGCAAGGAAATCCAACCAGTCCATTCTGAAGGAGATCAGCCCTGGGATTTCTTTGGAAGGAATGATGCTAAAGCTGAAACTCCAGTACTTTGGCCATCTCCTGCAAAGAGTTGACTCATTGGAAAAGACTCTGATGCTGGGAGGGATTGGCTGCAGGAGGGGAAGGGGACGACAGAGGATGAGATGGCTGGATGGCATCACTGACTCGATGGACGTGAGTCTGAGTGAACTCCGGGAGTTGGTGATGGACAGGGAGGCCTGGCATGCTGTGATTCATGGGGTCGCAAATAGTCAGACATGACTGAGCGACTGAACTGAACTGAGGATCCTTAAAACAAGAGGTGGTAATACTGCCTGATAAACAATCAGTCTGAGGATTAACCCACTAAGCAAGTGGCTTATGGTGAATAAACTGGCAACCTGGAAATATATAAGGATCTTTTATAATTTATACACAGTACTTTTTTGCCATCATTCTTGAGTTGGTAGAAATAAAAAAGTGAAAAATAAACACAAATATTGGCTCTAGAGACTTCAACCCGGTAATGTTACTGGGAGTAATTCTAGAGTCACTCTGCCTCTTCACTCTCTACAGGCCTTTTTAAGGTTTGTTAATTTTGCCTCAGAAGTGATGTCTGAATCCATCCCTGTTTTCTCCATTCCCCCCAGCACTCTTCACAGGCACTTAGAAAGCACTGCCACAACTTCCAAATGACTTACCAAACACTAGTTTCACCAACCTTTGGTCCCATAGTTTGTCAAACTGTTTTTAGCTGTGGAAATTCTTGGTCAACCTAAAATCTTTTGTGAATGTTCAATAGAGAAATCAAAAAGGAGATGCTTCGTTTGAAGAAAGTTCAGTAGAACCTGTCCCATAGGATGGTTTGAAAGTCGATGTCCTACTCCAATTCATTTTCTAATCAGAGTGTCTATCAAGACTCATCTGAGAGGCACAACCTACATATTTCCTGGCCTGCTCCCAGTGAGACTCTTCAGTATGTCTGGGATTGGACTCAGGAATCTTCATTTTAACAAACATCTCTGGTTCCATATTCATTTTTGAGAGGGACTGCCAGTTTTATCCATCTTCTTATCTTGATTGTGTTACTTCTCTACTTAAAGAATCCCGCCAGCTTCCCAAGTACTAACTGTTGGGCAACCTATGAGACTAGACCCTTCAACATCTGACTTCCATCTGCCTCTTAAACTCTCTCTGAGTACAGCTCCACTGGCCCAGATTTGTCATTCTTCCTTGAGCACAGCTTGCCCTTCATACTTTGATTCCTTTATGCACTCACTTTCCACCACCATCTTTCCTTTCATGCATTGTTCCTTTATATGCTCACTTTCTGATGCCTGAGATATTCCTGCAATTCATTTAAGGCCCAGTACAAATATTGCCCTCTCTATAAACCCTTTCCTGTTCCTTATATTTCCAGAGTTAGTTAATCACTTTCTCTTCTGGGATATTCAATTTATGGTAGCCCTTTCACTTTGTATCAGAAAACCCATATTTTATTTTAAAAATTCTTCGCACTTATATCAGATTATGGGATTTCTGAAGCCAGAAGATGTCATCATAATCATAAGCATTTTCATAGCATAGCAAAATTTGGGTATATGGTAGGAGAGCAACAAATATTAATCAAGTTAATTAAGCAATCATTTGTGTCATACAGTAGAATGGTAGACAAAACACTGGACATGAGTTTCAAAGATCTGAGTTACTTTGCTCATCTACAACTTAGTAATTTTGTGAGCACAAGAAAATGATTTTATGCCAAGACCTGACAACTTAGATTAAATAGATAATTTTCCTTAAAATCACAACATTCTAAAACGGACAAGAAACAGGAAAAATATGGGTATGTTAATTGCCTAATATGAATGAATGCACTTATATCTGGGAAGGAAATTGAATTTATATTTTTTCCTAAACTTCTCAAGGAAATTTCAAGTCAGGATAGTTTTGCCAGTGAATTATTTCAAAGATTTGAGGAAGAAATAATATCAATCTTATAAAAACTATTTCAGAAAACATCTTTGGGGAATACTCTCTAACTTACTATGGTATCCATATTATTATCCTGATACCAAAAGCTGATTTAAAAATCATAATACAGCAAAACACCTAATGGAATGTAATTTATACAAAAATCCTTAGTAATATATTAGGACATCAAACCCAGCAATATACAAAAGGGGTATTACCTGATGCCCATGTAGAGTTTGTCCAAAGAATGAGAGATTAGTCTGCACTTTATCAATAAAATACACACTTAACAGACTAAAAAACAAACCAAAAAAAGCTATATGATCTCCTTATAGATGTACATAAAGTGTTTGCCAAAATTCAATGCCAGGCAACATTAACAACTCTCAAAACTAGGAAGAGGAAATATTTCTCAATCTGATATAATAGTTTCAGCAAAACCCTACGATCGCTGTAACTAATGATAAATTTTGAACAATTCTCCTCCAAGATGAAGAAATAGCCAAGACTGTCTCCTCTGACTGCTTCTATTCATCATTGTACTAGCAGGAAAGGCAGACAATGGTGGTAGGAACAAATAGATTCATCAAGACATGCAAAATGTTTATAAACACTAAAGCTGAGTGACCATTATTTATGACAAGTATGTAATACACTCTACTTTTATGTATGGAATTTCCATAATCAAAAAAATGATTCTCTGTAAAAGGGCTAGCTTTCTTTATTCTGTTCACTACTCCACACTGCCTTCATAAAGGCTTGAGCTGAGGTCTGAATGAAGGAGAAGGCCAAGAAGAAACAAAGGAAGTAGAATAGGGCAGAAACAGAATAGAAATGAGAACAAATTTTCTGTAAGATAAAGGTAGATGCCTTTTCTGAAGAAGAAGTACAAGTTGTAGAAGAGAGGGAAGATGCATAGGATCGTTGGAAAAGTGGTGTTGAACTCAGTCATTAATAACCTTGGAAGCCAGCAGAGAACAATTCAACTTCTTTTTCCTTATTTCAAGTGTTATCTCAATCCATCATGAAGTATTTAGTGAGAAAACTTCAAGGCCTAAGGAACAATATACTTCAAATATTGCCACAATAAATATCACAACAACAACAAACCACACACAAACCTCTTTCCAAAAAGACTAGTGTGGCAAAAAGGAAAAAAAAATTAATTAATTAATTAAGAACTCATCTGCCACAAGCAATTATTGATTCAACAATATTTTAGGCATGACCAAAATTTGCCTTCCTTTGGAGTTCACTGTTTTGGTGACATATGGAAGATATAATAATGTCAAATCCTGTAGATTCTAAATTCACCAGGATTCAATAGAAGAAACAAGTGGCATATTAGGAAGATGTTTCAGGCCAGATGGACTAGAGACTGAATACTGAGTCCTCCTTGTCATAAACTTAGACACCTGTTCCATGTCAGCTCATGTGTAAATGCACAAGATAATGTCTCCCCGGAAGTCTGGTGTCATTAAATGCAGTACAGGAGCACAGGGAAAGGTGACATTAGGGAATTAGCACAGTGCCTGCCACATAGAAGCGTTTTCTTACCTTTGACTCAGTTATCAAGTCATCTGATCCCTTGTCACATCTCAGAAGCTGACTGTCATAATAAGAAGTTTAATGGCAAAGCACCCACTGGTCCCCTCACTTGTTTTCCCTCTCAAAGATGGCCCCCACTGCGTACTTGCCCTTGTAGTCAACCATGAAAGGCCAAACAGACCTGAAGCCCAATTAGAAAGCTTTTTCCACTTACAAAATCCTACTCAAGGAGAATTCTTGCCAACCAAAGACTACCGCTGTACTTCTTTTGAGCTATAAAATGCAGTCTCCTTTCTAACACCTTTCTACGAGATCTGCTGAAACAAAAGTGACTACAAATGAGTTCCCTTGATGCAAGTTTATGAGTAAATAACCATTGTTAATTTTTTCCTGACACAGTTTTGTCTCTGACACGTTGCTTTCTCCTGGCTCTGAAAAAAGAGGGATAAACAAACTCAACCCCATACAGTGAAGTGTGGTCTCCAGAACATTGTTCTTCCACCAAAAGAGGTTCTGAAGCTTGTTTGACACTGTACACTGCATATGTTCTCACACCTTAGAGTGGTCATTAGGATATGAAAGGTCTTTTGTTTAAGCTCATATGTTCTAAGTTTCTTTCACACCAGGGAATCCTTTTTTCTCTCCTACATAATGCTGTAGCCAACTAATCACCAAGCTCTTCATTCTGGGGTCACTATCAAGGGCTTAATAACATACCCGGAGTTATAAAAACTAGCTCGTTAGAGTAACATGGGTACAAATGAAGGATAAGTTAATAGAGGAGAGAAAGAAGGAAAAGGGGCTGGGTAGAGGAGTCAGTGGAATGACAAGCAGTTTGGACATATGTGGGAAGAAATAATATAATAGAAAATTCATGTAAGTCTTTCCAAACTCCTATTAGGTTCAGGGATATTGCATTGGGATCACTGAAACGTCAGTTATTTCAGTCCAGCAGAAATTGAACCCCTTACCCTAATTTTTCGTTAGAACTAGTTTTCGTCATCCTTTAGGCCTACATGAGGATACATTTCAAATCAGGCTTTGAAGAGCACTTAAACTTACAAAGAAAAGAAATTGGTACATTGCAGTGTCAAGCTAAATAGACAATTTATTGATACTTTTTCAGCACTACTTCAGGTTATTTTTTGTGGCATGCATCCAAATAGAATAGCACCAAGGTATTCATATAGGCTCTGATTTCTACACAACTCTAGTATCTGGCAGGAGCTATTTGTATGCCATATAACCTTTTCCTCTAAAGGGGGTATTTGGTCATCATTTAAGCTGAAAAGTTAATCAGTATGTGGATATTGAGGACTTATCTTTCTCGCCAGCAGCTTGCATCGCTGGAGGCAAGCAGCCTAACAATGACCTTGCATTGCTCTACTTTGGAGCCATTCAGGCAGAATAGATGCCACGTGTATAGGATAGTGTCAGCCATAATCTCGATAAGTTGTATGTGCACTGAAGGTCTTGCCAACAGAAATGTGCATGTTACTCCATTCAAGGTCACCATACTCCTCTGTGCAAGTACTTTCCTATACAAGGTGCTAGACTAGAGGGCAAGAGTGGGTAATCCAGATAACTGTTTTGTCAAGCCATTTGCCCATGGGCTGCGTAGGCCCAAATCCATTTTTCTCAATTAGCACAAAAGTGCCAAGCAAATGAGCAATAGCCCAGACTCCGACCATTCATTCACTCAATATTTTCTGAGGACACATTGAGCATAGGCTCTGTTGTGTATATTGGAGAAGATACAAAGATGAAACCCAGCAGTCTAAGGTAATTGAGCAGGTACACAAATATAAAGTGAAAGAAGACCAAAGTAAAACGAATTATTAGGAGTGGGCCTTGGATATAATATTAGTCTCTTCTCTGAACTTTGATCATCTTTCTCTTATCTGTCTCATTATTGGTATGAGAGGTCAAGAGTCCTGGTATTAACTTACCTGGTCTTGTCCCCTTTGCCACTGTGTTTCTAGCATTCCAGAGCTTATTTATCATACATCTGTCTCACAAAAGGGACTCTCTGTTGTATTGTGACCTAGACTAGTGGTCTGCAAACTGTCTCTGTGGCTGACCAGACAGTAAAGATGGGTTCCAACTACTACTTAACTCTGTAGCAATAGGCAGAAGTAGCCATAGATAATACATACACAAAGGAGCACAGCTGTGTTTCAGTGAGACTTTATGGATGCTTAAATTTCATGTAATTTTTAAGGTTATCTTAAAAATTAAGGTTTCTTTTTTAATTTTCTTAAAGGTTACAATATATTATTCTTCTTTGGATTTTTTTCAACCATTCAAAAATATAAAAGCCATTCTTACTTCAAGGGCCATAATAAAACAGGCAAACAGGCTTCCTCCTAGCCCAGAATATATGTAGGAGACATAGTCTCAACCCATAGGGAGCAAGCAAGTTGGGTAAAACAAAGAAGGGAAGAGTGATAGATAGAAACCTGTCATTTGTAAATCTGTTGGGAAGTTAAATCATATATATAATGTCCTTGCACTGAACTCAAGGAGTTTTTTCTGTGCAGAACTGGCATGGTAGAACAAGCAAATTTCATGTGAATGCTAACAACTCTTTTCACACAATTAGTTCTAGGTTAGTGAGAATACTAGCTATTCACCAAAACTCTAACTCCTTTTCTTTATGGCCAAGCTTAGAATACATCTCCCAGTCACACTTGCACTTAGCTGTGGCCAGGTAACTGATTGTCCAGAATGGGACATCAGCCAAAGTAAAGTGAAACTGTTAGCCGCTCAGTCATGACTGACTTCTTGCTACCTCCATGAACTGTAGCCCTCCAGGCTCCTCTATCCATTGGATTTCCCAGGCAAGAATACTGGGGTGGGTTGCTATTCCCTTCTCCAGGGTATCTTCCTGAGCCAGGATTGAACCCCGATCTCTATCCTGCATTGCTGGCAGATTCTTTACCATTTGGACCACCAGGAAAGCCCTAAAGTGAAATGCATTGTCACTAGAGGCTTTTGCTTCCCTCATCTATTAGCTGAACATCAGAGAAAACAGGGTTTCAGCAGACGGTGGAGATGAAAGTTTGAAGGAGACTTGGTCCTTCAAGGAAGAACAGAGAGAAGAGCTTTTCACTGACCAGGATCATCTATCAGAAACCAATATAATAACAGGCAACAATTTTGCATTTGAACAATTATGCGTATAAATTTAGTCTGTTATAGCATCCAATGCTACCTTAATTTACTGTCAAGTAGGACCATGTCTTATTAACCTTTGTGCTTCCAGCATCTGTCTCATTGCTTGGTATGTAATTGTTGACTAAATGACTGATAAACCATGAAAAAGCATCATTGCCATGTTGTAGTCTCCTAACTGCCCCTGAACTCCCTTCATCTCTTCTTCTGAATGGTACCATTGCCCTCATATTGCCATTTAGTCACCCAAGTTTTCTGTATTTTTCTAATCCCTTCAGTTTTACTGAAGTAATGCTCTTGGAATATTTTTATTTTGTTTTTTTTTTAAACTTATGCTTATTCAGCTAAATAGAGTTGTTAAACTCTTTGACACGAAGGTATAAATGGCTAAAATGGCTTTGTGTGCAATCATTATTCACAAAATACAAAATATATACTTACATTTTTTTAAAAGGGAAAACTATGCCTTATTCTGAGAAGGCAATAGCACCCCCACTCCAGTACTCTCGCCTGCAAAATCCCATGGACAAAGGAGACTGGTAGGCTGCAGCCCATGGGGTCACTACAACACGGACACGACTTCACTTTCACTTTCATGCATTGGAGAAGGAAATGGCAACCGACTCCAGTGTTCTTGTCTGGAGAATCCCAGGGACGGGGGAGCCTGGTGGGCTGCTGTCTATGGGGTCGCACAGAGTCAGACACGACTGAAGCGACTTAGCAGCAGCAGCAGCATGCCTTATTATAAAAACAATCACAGAATTATTTTCATATCAATGAACAGTTCAAAAAACTGTATTTGGGGACACACAATACAGATGACTCTTTCCCACTTAAATAGACAGGATGCGAACCCTGGAAGAAGGAAAGACCAGTAACATACCTAAATAGCCAAAGGACAAAAAAGTTCTTATCAGGTTTCCACTGTCCACAAATCCTTAGAGTATGCACCATTCTTCATTTTCATAGATGTGAAATTTTAGATTTTGAAAGGATGTGGCTGTCATCAGGCCCAGCCTCTCACCTTGAGACACACACATGTTGCCATGATCAATAATATAATCCTTTACATAGTCAAAGAATTCTATCCCCCATCTTCTCTTCTCTGGGCTAAGTAGCCCCAATTCCTATAGGAGTTTTTTACAAATATGTTTTAATCCATTAATCTTTTTCATTTGTCCTCCAGTTGTTCACTCTTTCTCAGATTACAAGGTTCAAAAAAGGACACAAGATTCTAAAGAAAGACATAACCAACAAGGCTGGCCAGCTAGGCCTATGTATAGAAAGAGTTGAAAGCTGCCAGCCTGGTTTGATTTGAGATGCAGAAATCTCCCAGCTCTCCTCCCCTCCAGCCCCACTCACCAAGCCAAAAATAGCTCCCCTGTCTTGCCTGCCAAAGCTGATTTTCCCATCACCGAGGGGCCCCTGGGAAAGGCGCAGAGGAAAGACGTCTGCTATTTCTTAAGAAAATGTACTTGACTCTATGCGAGAGACATAATATACATTATTTCATTAAATTGCACAAATATTTTAAGATGCTATTAGTGCATATAATATGAAGAGGGCAGTAAGTAGTGAGGAAAAGATAAGAACATAAGTTCTCCCGCCAGACCTTGAAGTCCAGCTTCAGCATTTACTGACTGTCAGACTGCAGCTAATTTGTTTCTCCTCTCAAAGACTCAGGCCTGACCTACAGTGACTACTAAACCTCCCGTATAAGGATGCTATCATAAAAAATGTGAGATGATCTACATGCATAGCTCAGTTCCCACAAATACTGACACACACTCAGTGTATTTGAGCTACTGTTGTTATCATCCCTATTTCATTGTTGTTTTTAGTTGCTAAGTCGTGTCTGACTCTTGTGACCCTATGGACTGTAGCCTGCCTGGCTCCTCTGTAGATGGAATTTCCCAGGCAAGAATGCTGGAGTGGGTTGCCATTTCCTTCTCCAGGGGATCATCCTGACCCAGGGATCGAACCTACATCCCCTACACTACAGGCGGATTCTTTACCACTGAGCCACCTAGGAAGCCCCATCCCTACTTTAGAGATAAGGAAACTGAGAGTCAGTGATATGAAATCATTTGTCTCAGGGCACAGAGCCAGGAAGAAACAAAATTTGAACCAAACTCTGCCTCCAAATCTTGTGTTCTTTCCACTAGTTGTCCCAAAAGACCTCTAGTAAACTCTTTGGAGTTGCCTGGGAGAACTCACCTAACAAATTATCCTGTTAGCCCAAGTTTGGTCTACCCAACTTAGGATCCTAAGTATGTAGCCTTGACATGATATCAGCAAGCAAATAAATAGGTAAGACTTCAGAGTCAGAGAGAATGAGTCAGAAGACAAGTTTCTGAGAAAATTTGGCTCTGAGAGAGAAGAGGCCAAAAGGGCATTTTTGAGTGAGCTGAAACCATGGAAGTCTGCTGGGCAGAGACCCTGGGAACATTTGATAGCTGAGCACCAAGGACAAGGTCGGGCAGGCAGATTTCCTCTACGTCACAAAGACTCAGACTGGAAATTGAGAGTTTCTCAAGAGTCCATACCTGCCTTTGAAAGCATCTCCAATTTTCAAATTGATTTCTAGGTCCTTAGTCCACGAAATAGAGACATAAGGTGGCCTGAAGGTGAGATTACCTTTTTTATTTTCTTAGTGTTAGCAATCAAACTAGAATCCATACCATGAGTTGGCATTTGTTTTATACCTTGTATTGCCTTATTATACAATGTCTATTCATTCAAAACACCAGTGATGAAATTCTTGATTCCCAATCTAGACATGCAGCAGTCAAATCCTGGATCTTTCACTCATACCTATATGATTTCTGAGCAAGTTACTCCATCCTCTGAAAGTGAAAGTCGTTCAGTAGTGTCCGACTCTATGCTACGCCATGGACTGTATAGTTCATGAAATTTTCCAGGCCAGAATACTGGAGCCTTTCCCTTCTCCAGAGGATCTTCCTAACCCAGGGACTGAACCCAGGTCTCCTACATTGCAGGCATATTCTTTACCAGCTGAGCCACCAGGGAAGCCCAAGAATACTGGAGTGGGTAGCCTGGTTTTCAGGAGACTCTGAAAACCAGGGTCTCCTGCATTTCAGGTGTATTCTTTACCAACTGAACTGTGACTGTGCCTCATTAAAATGAGATAAACATATATCCTCATCCATTAAATGGGAATTCTAAGAGTACCTATCTAATAGGATTGAGTGAGTTTTCAGCAAGTTCAAATATATAGGCAGGAGATGCTCAACACATTTTAGCTCTTACTATTCTCTCGTTATTCCTCACACTGAGCCAGAAAACTGAGATTGATGTGGTCCAGGTTCTTGACCAAGCTTTCCCCAGCTGGCAATTAGCGAGATGAAAACCCAAAGAGATAAAGTTAAAACTCCAAGTCTAGTTGTCTTCTACCAAATGGTGTTTCCCAAATAATGTGAAATTTCCTTCTGCTGTCATACAGGTAAGGCTAGGACTTCAGGACTTGTCTTTACCTGATAACTGAATGGCCATTCATATGTGGCCAAATGCTTTCATTAAAGACAGAGTCAAACATCAGCCTACTTGCTCATAATACAGAAAAGAATAGAGTAAATAAATGGGGAAGCAGAAGATACACAGGACACATTATTTTTTGAGTTGCAACTTCTAACAGCAGTGACTCATACTGAATGAATGAAGGCATCACCTGAGGAGTGATCTGTCTCCCTCTTTCCTACTGCTCAGGAACTGGAGTGGTAGATGGGCCCTGGCTAAAATGATAAATGGTACCCTTCGGATTCATCAATTTCAAGTTTCTGGAGGGGTCACTGTGTATTTAAGGGAATGGCTACAAAAGCAAGGAGATGAATGAAAAGAACCAGCATAGTGCTACATAAGAATTAGAGGTACTAACTTAATTGTGAAAGAAGCTGCCTTGCAAATTATGGGCAGTTTCTCTTGCTCCCTATTATTTAATGGTCACTTGTTTTCAAAATAAGTGTGTGTGTGTGTGTATGTGTTTCAACAGCTATTGGCTGGACATAAATAAGCATGCCAGCATGTCTGGTACTACAGTGGTAGGAATACTTGGAGAAGGTGCACATGTTTGCAGAGACTACCATCATCTCGCCTTTCAGGAGGATGTGCAGTACCGGTAGCCACGCTGAACTTTTCTGTGACACGTCTGGTGCATTACTCTGAGCCTAGATGGATTCATTCAGAGTTCAGGAAGTATTAACACTATGCACATGAAAGGGCCATTTTCACTGGTCAAAACTTGACAATCAGCCATTGCACGTGGTTCAGTTCCATATATTACTAAGATAATGGATATGGGGTAAGATTAATCCCATTAAAATAGGAAACAGATTTTCTCAAAAAGGTTCACTTCAGTTCTGTCGCTCAGTAGTGTCCGACTCTTTGCGACCCCATGAATCGCAGCACGCCAGGCCTCCCTGTCCATCACCAGCTCCCGGAGTTTCACATCAGACTCATGTCCATCAAGTCCGTGATGCCATCCAGCCATCTCATCCTCTGTCGTCCCCTTCTCCTGAAGCCAATCCCTCCCAGCATCAGAGTCTTTTCCAATGAGTCAACTCTTCGCATGAGGTGGCCAAAGCACTGGAGTTTCAGCTTAAGCATCATCCTTCCAAAGAAACCCCAGGGCTGATCTCCTTCAGAATGGACTGGTTGGATCTCCTTGCAGTCCAAGGGACTCTCAAGAGCCTTCTCCAACACCACACTTCAAAAGCATCAATTCTTCAGTTTTCAGCCTTCTTCACAGTCCAACTCTCACATCCATACATAACACAGGAAAAAACCATAGCCTTGACTAGACGGACCTTAGTTGGCAAAGTAATGTCTCTGCTTTTCAATATGCTATCTAGGTTGGTCATAACTTTTCTTCCAAGGAGTAAGCGTCTGTTAATTTCATGGCTGCAACCACCAGCTTGCAGTGATTTTGGAGCCCCAAAAAATAAAGTCTGACACTATTTCCACTGTTTCCCATGAAGTGATGGAACCAGATGCCATGATCGTCATTTTCTGAATGTTGACCATTAAGCCAACTTTTTCACTTTCCTCTTTCACTTTCATCAAGAGGCGTTTAAGTCCTCTTCACTTTCTGCCATAAGCGTGGTGTCATCTGAATATCTGAGGTTACTGATATTTCTCCCAGCAATCTTGATTCCAGCTTGTGTTTCTTCCAGTCCAGTGTTTCTCATAATGTCCTCTGCATAGAAGTTAAATAAGCAGGGTGACAATATACAGCCTTGACGTACTCCTTTTCCTGTTTGGAACCAGTCTGTTGTTCCATGTCCAGTTCTAACTGTTGCTTCCTGACCTGCACACAGGTTTCTCAAGAGGCAGGTCAGGTGGTCTGGTATTCCCATCTCTTTCAAGAATTTCCACAGTTTATTGTGATCCACACAGTCAAAGGCTTTGGCATAGTCAATAAAGCAGAAATAGATGTTTTTCTGGAACTCTCTTGCTTTTTTCCATGATCCAGCGGATGTTGGCAATTTGATCTCTGGTTCCTTAGCCTTTTCTAAAACCAGCTTGAACATCAGGAAGTTCACGGATCACATGTTGCTGAAGCCTGGCTTGGAGAATTTTGAGCATTACTTTACTAGCATGTGAGATGATAGTGCAATTGTGCGGTAGTTTGAGCATTATTTGGCGTTGCCTTTCTTTGGGATTGGAATGAAAACTGACATTCTCCAGTCCTGTGGCCAGTGCTGAGCTTTCCAAATTTGCTGGCATTTTGATTGCAGCACTTTCACAGCCATCATCTTTTAGGATTTGAAATAGCTCAACTGGAATTCCATCACTTCCACTAACTTTGTTCATAGTGATGCTTTCTAAGGCCCACTTGACTTCACATTCCAGGATGTCTGGCTCTTGGTGAGTGATCACACCTCTGTGATTATCTGAGTCGTGAAGATCTATTTTGTACAATTCTTCTGTGTATTCTTGCCACCTCTTCTTAATATCTTCTACTTCTGTTAGGTCCATATCATTTCTGTTCTTTATCAAGCCCATCTTTGCATGAAATGTTCCCTTGATATCTCTCATTTTCTTGAAGAGATCTCTAGTGTTTTCCATTCTGTTGTTTTCCTCTATTTCTTTGCATTGATCGCTGAAGGCTTTCTTCTCTCTTCTTGCTATTCTCTGGAACTCTGCATTCAGATGCTTATATCTTTCCTTTTCTCCTTTGCTTTTCACATCTCTTCTTTTCACAGATGTTTGTAAGGCCTCCGCAGACAGCCATTTTGCTTTTTTGCATTTCTTTTCCATGGGGATGGTCTCGATCCCTGTCTCCTGTACAATGTCATGAACCTCATTCCATAGTTTCATTAGGCACCTCTATCTATCAGATCTAGTCCCTTAAATCTATTTCTCACTTCCACTGTATAATCATAAGGGACTTAATTTAGATCATAGCTGAATGGTCTAGCCAGTTTTCCCTACTTTCTTCAATGTGAGTCTGAATTTGGTAATAAGGAGTTCATGATCTAAGCCACAGTCAGCTCCTTGTCTTGTTTTTGTTGACTGTATAGAGCTTCTCCACCTTTGGATGCAAAGAATATAATCAATCTGATTTCAGTGTTGACCATCTGGTGATGTCCATGTGTAGAGTCTTCTCTTGTGTTGTTGGAAGATGGTGTTTGCTATAACCAGTGCATTTTCTTTGCAAAACTCTATTAGTCTTTGCCCTGCTTCATTCCACATTCCAAGGCCAAATTTGCCTGTTAATCCAGATGTTTCTTGACTTCCTACTTTTGCATTCCAGTCCCCTATAATGAAAAGGACATTTTTTGGGGGTGTTAGTTCTAAAAGGTCCTTGTAGGTCTTTCATAAAAATGTTCAACTTCAGCTTCTTTAGTGTTACTGGTTGAGGCATTGACTTGGATTACTTTGATATTGAATAGTTTGCCTTGGAGACGAACAGAGATCATTCTGTCATCCAAGTACTACATTTCCAGACTCTTGTTGACCATGATGGCTGCTCCATTTCTTCTGAGGGATTCCTGCCTGCAGTAGTGGATTTAATGGTCATCTGAGTTAAATTCACCCATTCCAGTCCATTTTAGTTCGCTGATTCCTAGAATGTCGACATTCCACTCTTGCCATCTCTTGTTTGACCACTTCCAATTTGCCTTGATTCATGGACCTGGACATTCCAGGTTCCTATGCAATATTGCTCTTTACAGCATCAGACTTTGGTTCTATCACCAGTCACATCCACAACTGGGTACTGTTTTTGCTTTGACTCCATCCCTTCATTCTTTCTGGAGTTATTTCTCCACTGATCTCCAGTAACATATTGGGCACCTACTGACCTGGGTAGAGGACAGTAATTAGGAAAAAATAAGTGCTCCTCTTGTAGAAAAATGTGGACCTATTCATATAAGTTGGACATGGAACAACAGACTGGTTCCAAATAGGAAAAGGAGTATGTCAAGGCTGTATATTGTCACCCTACTTATTTAACTTATATGCAGAGTACATCAGGAGAAACGTTGGGCTGGAGGAAGCACAAGCTGGAATCAAGATGGCCGTGAGAAATATCAGTAACTTCAGATATGCAGATGACACCACCCTTATGGCAGAAAGTGAAGAAGAACTAAACAGCCTTTTGACAAAAGTGAAAGAGGGGAGTGAAAAGTTGGCTTAAAGCACATCATTCAGAAAACAAAGATCATGGCATCTGGTCCCATCACTTCATGGGAAATAGATGGGGAAACAGTGAAAACAGTGGCTGACTTTATTTTTCTGGGCTCCAAAATCACTGCAGATGGTGGTTGCAGCCATGAAATTAAAAGACACTTACTCCTTGAAAGGAAAGTTATGACCAACCTAGGCAGCATAGTAAAAAGCAGAGACATTACTTTGCCAACAAAGGTCCATCTAGTCAAGGCTTTGGTTTTTCCAGTGGTCATCTATGGATGTGAGAGTTGAACTGTGAAGAAAGCTGAGCACCAAAGAATTGATGCTTTTGAAGTGTGGTGTTGGAGAAGACTCTTGAGAGTCCCTTGGACTGCAAGGAGATCCAACCAGTCCATCCTAAAGGAGATCAGTCCTGGATGTTCATTGGAAGGACTGATGCTGAAGCTGAGACTCCAACACTTTGGCCACCTTATGCGAAAAGCTGACTCACTGGAAAAGACCCTGATGCTGGGAAAGATTAAGGGCAGGAGGAGAAGGGGACGACTGAGGATGAGATGGCTGGATGGCATCACTCACTCGATGAACGTGAATCTGAGTGAACTCCGGGAATTGGTGATGGACAGGGAAGCCTGGCGTGCTGTGGTTCATGAGGTCACAAAGAGTTGGATACGATTGAGCAACTGAACTGAACTGAACATATAAGAGCTATTCTAGGTGCTGGAGTGCACAACCCTGCCAGACCTTCCATAAAAGGATTCATAACCAGAAGCTGGGCTTCCCAGATGACGCTAATGGTAAAGAACCCACCTGCCAATGCAGGTAGAATAAGAGACATAGGTTCAATCTCTGGATAGGGAAGATCCCCTGAAGGAGTGCATGGCAACCCACTCCAGTATTCTTGCCTGGAGAATATCATGGACAGAGGAGCCTGGAGGGCTACAGCCCTTGGTGTTGCACAGAGGTGGACATGACTAAAGTGACTTAACACACAAGCAGAGGCTACCCTTGGACCAGAGGAAAACTCATGTTCAGTTTAACTTTGAATGCTTACTTTATAATAACATTTCCTTCATTTTTTCCCAGATAATCATTTTAGACCTCAGGATGCCTATCTTTTGAAGAAATGGAAGGATGAGAGGGAAAGTAGTTCCGTTTGCATGTGAGACACTAGACTTTCCAAAACATTCTAGACTTTTAATCCTGAGAGTGAGAAGAAATAAAGTCAGATGAGTCAAAGCACATTTCTATCAACCAAAACAAATGGTCAACTATTTTCTCTCTTCAGTTTCTCTGGAGCTGTCACTGCTTACTATCTCATTGACAACACAGCAATCTCTCTCT
>NW_017214138.1:0-14961 GCF_001704415.2 Capra hircus
GTGCCACCGGTGTGTGAGTCGATCCTCGGCTTGAAAGTCGAAGGCAGTGCAGGGAAAACAGGTTCCCTGGGAATGGACGGAGACATCTGGTTGACTCTGGGAATGGTGGCACGACCCTGGAGTTCCTCTCGCCTTTCCTGTGGAGCGGCCTCCTCTTGAGATGCGACGGGAATGCCGGGAATTCTTTCCCGACCACGCAGGGAAAGGATCCCTCCTCTCGAGCTAGGAGGACGGAAACGGGGCTCCTCTGGATGTGGCGGGGACTCTCGTGCTTCCTCTCGAGTGGAGACGGGTATGTCGGGGAACATCTGAGTTGCAGCAAGGGTGTGAAGGACCCTTTGGAAGTTCCAGAGGTTAGGTGTGATTAGCCTCGAGACGCCTCAGCGGAAATGGGCCTCATCTCGCCTGGAGGGAGAACCTCCTGGATTTTCTCGAGTTGCGGCAGGTGCTCTCGACTTACGACGGGACCTCAGGGACCCACTCTGGTGGCCTCAGGAAAGGCCAGTCCCCATGCGAGTTGCTCATGGGGCCTCTCGGGATTCCTCTCCCGTCGATGCCGGGGCCTAAGATCTTGTGTGGAGTCGGTGCCGGAACGTGAGGATTCCTCTCCAGTGCTGACATGGATCTTGGGGTACTTCTGGAGTCTCCCCAGTGGAGTCAGTCCTCGTCTCGAGTGGGGGCATGCACGTGCGCTTTCCTCCCGAGCTGTAGCAGCAGTGTCGCGCTTCCATTCGCGTGGATCAAGGGATCTGTGGCTTTCCCTCGAGGCTTTCCCTCGAGGCTTTCCCACGAGGCTTTCCCACAGGGCTCTCCCACGTGCCACCGTGGTGTGAGTGCGATCCTCGGCTTGAAAGTCTAGGCAGTGCAGGGAAAACAGTTTTCCCTGGAATGGACTGAGACATCTGGGGGACTCTGGGAATGGTGGCACGACCCTGGAGTTCCTCTCGCCTTTCCTGTAGGAGAGTGCCTCCTCTTGAGATGCGACGGGAACGCCGGGAATTCTTTCCCGACCACGCAGGGAAAGGATCCCTCCTCTCGAGCTAGGAGGCGGAAACGGGGCTCCTCTGGATGTGAGCGGGACTCTCGTGCTTCCTCTCGAGTGGAGACGGGTATGTCGGGGAACATCTTGAGTTGCAGCAAGGGTGTGAAGAACCCTTTGGAAGTTCCAGAGGTTAGGTGTGATTAGCCTGGAGACGCCTCAGCGGAAATGGGCCCTCATCTCGCCTGGATGGGGAGAACCTCCTGGATTTTCTCGAGTTGCGGCAGGTGCTCTCGACTTACGACGGGGACCTCAGGGACCCGCTCTGGTTGGCCTCAGGAAAGGCCAGTCCCCATGCGAGTTGCTCGGGGGCCTCTCGGGATTCCTCTCCCGTCGATGCTCGGGGCCTAAGACCTTGTGTGGAGTCGGTGCCGGAACCTGAGGATTCCTCTCCAGTGCTGACATGGATCTTGGGGTACTTCTGGAGTCTCCCCAGTGGAGTCAGTCCTCGTCTCGAGTGGGGCATGCACGTGCGCTTTCCTCCCGAGCTGTAGCAGCAGTGTCAGCTTCCCTTCGCGTGGATCAAGGGATCTGTGGCTTTCCCTCGAGGCTTTCCCACGAGGCTTTCCCACGAGGCTTCCCACAGGGCTGTCCCACGTGCCACCGTGGTGTGAGTCGATCCTCGGCTTGAAAGTCGAGGCAGTGCAGGGAAAACAGGTTTCCCTGGAATGGACTGAGACATCTGGGGGACTCTGGGAATGGTGGCACGACCCTGGAGTTCCTCTCGCCTTTCCTGTGGAGAGCGCCTCCTCTTGAGATGCGACGGGAACGCCAGGAATTCTTTCCCGACCACGCAGGGAAAGGATCCCTCCTCTCGAGCTAGGCAGGCGGAAACGGGGCTCACTCTGGATGTGCGCGGGACTCTCGTGTTCCTCTTGAGTGGAGACGGGTATGTCGGGGAACTTCTTGAGTTGCAGCAAGGGTGTGAAGGACCCTTTGGAAGTTCCAGAGTTAGGTGTGATTAGCCTCGAGACGCCTCAGCGGAAATGGGCCTCATCTCGCCTGGAGGGGAGAACCTCCTGGATTTTCTCGAGTTGCGGCAGGTGCTCTCGACTTACGACGGGGACTCAGGGACCCGCTCTGGTGGCCTCAGGAAAGGCCAGTCCCCATGCGAGTTGCTCGGGGCCTCTCGGGATTCCTCTCCCGTCGATGCTGGGGCCTAAGACCTTGTGTGGAGTCAGTGCCGGAACCTGAGGATTCCTCTCCAGTGCAGACATGGATCTTGGGGTACTTCTGGAGTCTCCCCAGGGAGTCAGTCCTCGTCTCGAGTGGGGGCATGCACGTGCGCTTTCCTCCCGAGCTGTAGCAGCAGTGTCGCGCTTCCCTTCGCGTGGATCAAGGGATCTGTGGCTTTCCCTCGAGGCTTTCCCACGAGGCTTTCCCACGAGGCTTTCCCACAGGGCTGTCCACGTGCCACCGGGTGTGAGTCGATCCTCGGCTTGAAAGTCGACGGCAGTGCAGGGAAAACAGGTTTCCCTGGAATGGACTGAGACATCTGGGGGACTCTGGGAATGGTGGCACTGAACCTGGAGTTCCTCTCGCCTTTCCTGTGGAGAGCGCCTCCTCTTGAGATGCAGACGGGAACGCTAGGAATTCTTTCCCGACCACGCAGGGAAAGGATCCCTCCTCTCGAGCTAGGCAGGCGGAAACGGGGCCACTCTGGATATGGGCGGGACTCTCGGTGCTTCCTCTCGAGTGGAGACGGGTATGTCGGGGAACTTCTTGAGTTGCAGCAAGGGATGTGACGGACCCTTTGGAAGTTCCAGAGGTTAAGGTGTGATTAGCCTCGAGATACCCTCAGCGGAAATAGGTCCTCAGCTCGCCTGGAGGGGAGAACCTCCTGGATTTTCTCGAGTTGCGGCTAGGTGCTCTCGACTTATGACGGGGAACTCAGGGACCCGGTGTGGTGGCCTCAGGAAAGGCCAGTCCCCATGCGAGTTGCTCGGGGCCTCTCGGGATTCCTCTCCCGTCGATGCTGGGTCCTAAGACCTTGTGTGGACTCAGTGCCAGAACCTGAGGATTCCTCTCCAGTGCCGACATGGATCTTGGGGTACTTCTGGAGTCTCCCCAGGGCAGTCAGTCCTCGTCTCGAGTGGGGGCATGCACGTGCGCTTTCCTCCCGAGCTGTAGCAGCAGTGTCGCGCTTCCCTTCGCGTGGATCAAGGGATCTGTGTCTTTCCCTCGAGGCTTTCCCACGAGGCTTTCCCACAGGGCTGTCCCACGTGTCACCGTGGTGTGAGTGGATCCTCGGATTGAAAGTCGAGGCAGTGCAGGGAAAACAGGTTTCCCTGGAATGGACTGAGACATCCAGGGGACTTTGGGAATGGGGCTTGAGACTGGAGTTCCTCTCGCCTTTCCTGTGGAGAGCGCCTACACTTGAGATGAGACGGGAACGCTAGGAATACTTTCCCGACCACGCAGGGAAAGGATACCTCCTCTCGAGCTAGCAGGCGGAATCGGGGCCACTCTGGATATGGGCGGGACCCTTGGGATCCTCTTGAGTGGAGACGGGTATGTCTGGGAACTTCTTGAGTTGCAGCAAGGGTGTGAAGGACCCTTTGGAAGTTCCAGAGTTTAAGTGTGATTACCCCTTGTTGCCTCAGAGGAAATGGGCCTCATCTCGCCTGGATTGGAGAACCTCCTGGATTTTCTCGAGTTGCGGCAGGTGCTCTCGACTTACGATGGGGACCTCAGGGACCCGCTCTGGTGGCCTCAGGAAAGGCCAGTCCCCATGCGAATTGCTCTGGGGCCTCTCGGGATTCCTCTCCCGTAGATTCCGGGGTCTAAGACCTTGTGTGGAGTCGGTGCCGGAACCTGAGCATTCCTCTCCAGTGCTGACATGGATCTTGGGGTACTTCTGGAGTCTCCCCAGGGGAGTCAGTCCTCATCTCGAGTGGGGCTATGCACTTGCGCTTTCCTCTCGAGCTGTAGCAGCAGTGTCACGCTTCCCTTCACGTGGATCAAGGGATCTGTGTCTTTCCCTCGAGGCTTTCCCACGAGGCTTTCCCACAGGGATGTCCCACGTGCCACCGTTGTGTGAGTCGATCCTCGGCTTGAAAGTCGAGGCAGTGCAGGGAAAACAGGTTTCCCTGGAATGGACTGAGACATCTGGGGGACTTTGGGAATATGGCACGACCCTGGAGTTCCTCTCGCCTTTCCTGTGGAGAGCGCCTCCATTTGAGATGCGACGGGAACGCCGGGAATTCTTTCCCGACCACGCAGGTATAGGATCCCTCCTCTCGAGCTAGGAGGAGGAAACGGGGCTCCTCTGGATGTGCGGGGAACTCTCGTGCTTCCTCTCGAGTAGAAACGGGTATGTCGGGGAACTTCTTGAGTTGCAGCAAGGGTGTGAAGGACCCTTTGGAAGTTCCAGAGGTAAGGTGTGATTAGCCTCGAGATACCTCAGCGGAAATGGGCCTCATGTCGCCTGGAGGGGAGAACCTCCTGGATTTTCTCGAGTTGCGGCAGGTGCTCTCGACTTACGACGGGGACCTCAGGGACCCACTCTGGTGGCCTCAGGAAAGGCCAGTCCCCATGCGAGTTGCTCGGGGGCCTCTCGGGATTCCTCTCCCAGTCGATGCCGGGGCCTAAGACCTTGTGTGGAGTCAGTGCCGGAACGTGAGGATTCCTCTCCAGTGCCGACATGGATCTTCGGGGACTTCTGGAGTCTCCCCAGAGGCGTAAGTCCTCGTCTCGAGTGGGGGCATGCACGTGTGCTTTTCTCCCGAGCTGTAGCAGCAGTGTCACGCTTCCGTTTTCATGGATCAAGGGATCTGTGGCTTTCCCTCTAGACTTTCCCATGAGGCTTTCCCACGAGGCTTTCCCAAAGGGCTTTCCCACGTGACACGGTGGTGTGAGTCGATCCTCGGCTTAAAATCGAGACAGTGAAGGGAAAACAGTTTTCCCTGGAATGGACTGAGACATCTGGGGGACTCAGGGAATGGGGACACGACCCTGGAGTTCCTCTCGCCTTTCCTGTGGAGAGCGCCTCCTCTTGATATGCGACGGGAACGCCGGGAATTCTTTCCTGACCACGCAGGGAACGTATCCCTCCTCTCGAGCTAGCAGGCGGAAACGGGGCCACTCTGGATATGGGCGGGACTCTCGGATTCCTCTTGAGTGGACACGGGTATGTCGGGGAACTTCTTGAGTTGCAGCAAGGGTGTGAAGGACCCTTTGGAAGTTCCAGAGTTAAAGTGTGATTACCCCCTAGTTGCCTCAACGGAAATGGGCCTCAATTCGCCTGGAGGGGAGAACCTCCTGGATTTTCTCGAGATGCGGCAGGTGCTCTCGACTTACGACCGGGACCTCAGGGATCCGCTCTGGTGGCCTCAGGAAAGGCCAGTCCCCATGCGAGTTGCTCGGGGGCCTCTCGGGATTCCTCTCCCGGCGATGCTGGGGCCTAAGACCTTGTGTGGAGTCAGTGCCGGAACCTGAGGATTCCTTTCCAGTGCACACATGGATCTTAGGGTACTTCTGGAGTCTCCCCAGGGCTCAGTCCTCGTCTCGAGAGGGGCATGCACGTGCGCTTTCCTCCCGAGCTGCAGCAGCAGTGCCGTTCTTCCCTTCGCGTGGATCAAGGGATCTGTGTCTGTCCCTTGAGGCTTTCCCACGAGGCTTTCCCACAGGGCTGTCCCAGGTGCCACCGAGATGTGAGTCGATCTTCGGCTTGAAAGTCGCGGCAGTGCAGGGAAAACAGATTTCCCTGGAATTGACTGAGACATCCAGGGGACTCTGGGAATGGTGGCACGACCCTGGAGTTCCTCTCGCCTTTCCTGTGGAGAGCACCTCCTCTTGAGATGCAACGGGAACGCCGGGAATTCTTTCCCGACCACGCTGGGAAAGGATCCCTCCCCTCGAACTAGGAGGTGGAAACGGGGCTCCTCTGGATGTGGGCGGGACTCTCGTGCTTCCTCTCGAGTGGAGACGTTTACGTCGGGGAACTTCTTGAGTTGCAGCAAGGGTGTGAAGGACCCTTTGGAAGTTCCAGATGTTAGATGTGATTAGCCTCGAGACGCCACAGCGGAAATGGGCCTCATCTCGAATGGAGGGGAGAACTTCCTGGATTTTCTCGAGGTGCGGCAGGTGCTCTCGACTTACGACGGGGACCTCAGGGACCCGATCTGGTGGCCTCAGGAAGGGCCAGTCCCCATGCGAGTTGCTCGGGGGCCTCTCGGGATTCCTCCCCCGTCGATGCCGGGGCCTAAGACCTTGTGTGGAGTCGGTGCCGGAACCTGAGGATTCCTCTCCAGTGCTGACATGGATCTTGGGGTACTTCTGGAGTCTCCCCATGGAGTCAGTCCTCGTCTCGAGTGGGGGCATGCACGTGCGCTTTCCTCCCGAGGTGTAGCAGCAGTGTCACTCTTCCCTACACGTGGATCAAGGGATCTGTGTCTTTCCCTCGAGGCTTTCCCACGAGGCTTTCCCACGAGGCTTTCCCACAGGGCTGTCCAACGTGCCATCGCGGTGTGAGTCCATCCTCGGCTTGAAAGTCGACGCAGTGCAGGGAAAACAGGTTTCCCTGGAATGGACTGAAACATCTGGGGGACTCTGGGAATGGGGTCTGATACTGGAGTTCCTCTCGCCTTTCCTGTGGAGAGCGCCTACTCTTGAGATGAGACGGGAACGCTAGGAATTCTTTCCCGACCACGCAGGGAAAGGATGCCTCCTCTCGAGCTAGCAGGCGGAAACGGGGCCACTCTGGATATGGGCGGGACCCTCGGGTTTCTCGTGAGTGGAGACGGGTATGTCGGGGAACTTCTTGAGTTGCAGCAAGGGAGTGACGGAGCCTTTGGAAGTTCCAGAGATAAGGTGTGATTAGCCTCGAGATACCTCAGCGGAAATAGGTCTCAGCTCGCCTGGAGGGGAGAACCTCCTGGATTTTCTCGAGTTGCGGCTGGTGCTTTCGACTTATGACGGTGAACTCAGGGACCCGGTGTGGTGGCCTCAGGAAAGGCCAGTCCCCATGCGAGTTGCTCGGGGCCTATCGGGATTCCTCTCCCGTCGATGCTGGGTCCTAAGACCTTGTGTGGACTCAGTGCCAGAACCTGAGAATTCCTCTCCAGTGCCGACATGGATCTTGGGTTACTTCTGGATTCTCCCCAGGGCAGTCAGTCCTCGTCTCGAGTGGGGGCATGCCCGTGCGCTTTCCTCCCGAGCTGTAGCAGCAGTGTCGCGCTTCCCTTCGCGTGGATCAAGGGATCTGTGTCTTTCCCTCGAGGCTTTCCCACGAGGCTTTCCCACAGGGCTGTCCCACGTGTCACCGTGGTGTGAGTGGATCCTCGGCATTGAAAGTCGAGGCAGTGCAGGGAAAACAGGTTTCCCTGGAATGGACTGAGACATCCAGGGGACTTTGGGAATGGGGCTTGAGACTGGAGTTCCTCTCGCCTTTCCTGTGGAGAGCACCTACACTTGAGATGAGACGGGAACGCTAGGAATACTTTCCCGACCTCGCAGGGAAAGGATACCTCCTCTCGAGCTAGCAGGCGGAATCGGGGCCACTCTGGATATGGGCGGGACCCTTGGGATCCTCTTGAGTGGAGACGGGTATGTCTGGGAACTTCTTGAGTTGCAGCAAGGGTGTGAAGGACCCTTTGGAAGTTCCAGAGTTTAAGTGTGATTAGCCCCTTGTTGCCTCAGAGGAAATGGGCCTCATCTCGCCTGGATTGGAGAACCTCCTGGATTTTCTCGAGTTGCGGCAGGTGCTCTCGACTTACGATGGGGACCTCAGGGACCCGCTCTGGTGGCCTCAGGAAAGGCCAGTCCCCATGCGAATTGCTCTGGGGCCTCTCGGGATTCCTCTCCCGTAGATTCCGGGGTCTAAGACCTTGTGTGGAGTCGGTGCCGGAACCTGAGCATTCCTCTCCAGTGCTGACATGGATCTTGGGGTACTTCTGGAGTCTCCCCAGGGGAGTCAGTCCTCATCTCGAGTGGGGCTATGCACTTGCGCTTTCCTCTCGAGCTGTAGCAGCAGTGTCACGCTTCCCTTCACGTGGATCAAGGGATCTGTGTCTTTCCCTCGAGGCTTTCCCACGAGGCTTTCCCACAGGGATGTCCCACGTGCCACCGTTGTGTGAGTCGATCCTCGGCTTGAAAGTCGAGGCAGTGCAGGGAAAACAGGTTTCCCTGGAATGGACTGAGACATCTGGGGGACTTTGGGAATATGGCACGACCCTGGAGTTCCTCTCGCCTTTCCTGTGGAGAGCGCCTCCATTTGAGATGCGACGGGAATGCCGGGAATTCTTTCCCGACCACGCAGGTATAGGATCCCTCCTCTCGAGCTAGGAGGAGGAAACGGGGCTCCTCTGGATGTGCGGGGAACTCTCGTGCTTCCTCTCGAGTAGAAACGGGTATGTCGGGGAACTTCTTGAGTTGCAGCAAGGGTGTGAAGGACCCTTTGGAAGTTCCAGAGGTAAGGTGTGATTAGCCTCGAGATACCTCAGCGGAAATGGGCCTCATGTCGCCTGGAGGGGAGAACCTCCTGGATTTTCTCGAGTTGCGGCAGGTGCTCTCGACTTACGACGGGGACCTCAGGGACCCACTCTGGTGGCCTCAGGAAACGCCAGTCCCCATGCGAGTTGCTCGGGGGCCTCTCGGGATTCCTCTCCCGTCGATGCCGGGGCCTAAGACCTTGTGTGGAGTCAGTTCCGGAACCTGAGGATTCCTCTCCAGTGCCGACATGGATCTTCGGGCACTTCTGGAGTCTCCCCAAAGGCGTAAGTCCTCGTCTCGAGTGGGGGCATGCACGTGTGCTTTTCTCCCGAGCTGTAGCAGCAGTGTCACGCTTCCCTTTTCGTGGATCAAGGGATCTGTGGCTTTCCCTCTAGACTTTCCCATGAGGCTTTCCCACGAGGCTTTCCCAAAGGGCTTTCCCACATGACACGGTGGTGTGAGTCGATCCTCCGCTTAAAATCGAAGCAGTGAAGGGAAAACAGTTTTCCCTGGAATGGACTGAGACATCTGGGGGACTCAGGGAATGGTGGCACGACCCTGGAGTTCCTCTCGCCTTTCCTGTTGGAGAGCGCCTCCTCTTGAGATGCGACGGGAACGCCGGGAATTCTTTCCTGACCACGCAGGGAACGTATCCCTCCTCTCGAGCTAGCAGGCGGAAACGGGGCCACTCTGGATATGGGCGGGACTCTCGGATTCCTCTTGAGTGGACACGGGTATGTCGGGGAACTTCTTGAGTTGCAGCAAGGGTGTGAAGGACCCTTTGGAAGTTCCAGAGTTAAAGTGTGATTACCCCCTAGTTGCCTCAACGGAAATGGGCCTCATCTCGCCTGGAGTGGAGAACCTCCTGGATTTTCTCGAGATGCGGCAGGTGCTCTCGACTTACGACCGGGACCTCAGGGATCCGCTCTGGTGGCCTCAGGAAAGGCCAGTCCCCATGCGAGTTGCTCGGGGGCCTCTCGGGATTCCTCTCCCGTCGATGCTGGGGCCTAAGACCTTGTGTGGAGTCAGTGCCGGAACCTGAGGATTCCTCTCCAGTGCGGACATGGATCTTCGGGGACTTCTGTTGTCTCCCCAGAGGCGTAAGTCCTCGTCTCGAGTGGGGGCATGCACGTGCGCTTTCCTCCCGAGGTGTAGCAGCAGTGTCACGCTTCCCTTTTCGTGGATCAAGGGATCTGTGGCTTTCCCTCTAGACTTTCCCATGAGGCTTTCCCACGAGGCTTTCCCATAGGGCTTTCCCACGTGCCACGGTGATGTGAGTCGATCCTCGCCTTGAAAGTCGAGGCAGTGCAGGGAAACCAGGTTCCCTGGAATGGACTGAGACATCTGGGGGACTCTGGCAATGGTGGCACGAACATGGAGTTCCTCTCGCTTTTCCTCTGGAGAGCGCCTCCTCTTGAGATGTGACGGGAACACCGCGAATTCTTTCCCCATCACGCAGGGAAAGGATCAAACCTCTCGAGCTAGGAGGCGGAAACGTGGCTCCTCTTAATGTGTGCGGCACTTTACTGCTTCCTCTCGAGTGGAGACGGGTATGTCGGGGAACTTCTTGAGTTGCAGCAAGGGTGTGAAGGACCCTTTGGAAGTTCCAGAGGTAAGGTGTGATTAGCCTCGAGATACCTCAGCGGAAATGGGCCTCATGTCGCCTGGAGGGGAGAACCTCCTGGATTTTCTCGAGTTGCGGCAGGTGCTCTCGTCTTACGACGGGGACCTCAGGGACCCACTCTGGTGGCCTCAGGAAAGGCCAGTCCCCATGCGAGTTGCTCGGGGGCCTCTCGGGATTCCTCTCCCGTCGATGCCGGGGCCTAAGACCTTGTGTGGAGTCAGTGCCGGAACCTGAGGATTCCTCTCCAGTGCCGACATGGATCTTCGGGGACTTCTGGAGTCTCCCCAGAGGCGTAAGTCCTCGTCTCGAGTGGGGGCATGCACGTGTGCTTTTCTCCCGAGCTGTAGCAGCAGTGTCACGCTTCCCTTTTCGTGGATCAAGGGATCTGTGGCTTTCCCTCTAGACTTTCCCATGAGGCTTTCCCACGAGGCTTTCCCACAGGGCTTTCCCACGTGACACGGTGGTGTGAGTCGATCCTCGGCTTAAAATCGAGGCAGTGAAGGGAAAACAGTTTTCCCTGGAATGGACTGAGACATCTGGGGGACTCAGGGAATGGTGGCACAACCCTGGAGTTCCTCTCGCCTTTCCTGTGGAGAGCGCCTCCTCTTGAGATGCGACGGGAACGCCGGGAATTCTTTCCTGACCACGCAGAGAAAGTATCCCTCCTCTCGAGCTAGCAGGCGGAAACGGGGCCACACTGGATATGGGCGGGACTCTCGGATTCCTATTGAGTGGGGACGGGTATGTCGGGGAACTTCTTGAGTTGCAGCAAGGGTGTGAAGGACCTTTGGATGTTCCAGAGGTTATGTGTGATTAGCCTCGACACGCCTCAGCAGAAATGGGCCTCATCTCGCCTGCAGGGGAGAACCTCCTGGATTTTCTCGAGTTGCGGCTGGTGCTCTCGACTTACGACGGGGACCTCAGGGATCCGCTCTGGTGGCCTCAGGAAAGGCCAGTCCCCATGCGAGTTGCTCGGGGGCCTCTCGGGATTCCTCTCCCGTCGATGCCGGGGCCTAAGACCTTGTGTGGACTCAGTGCCAGAACCTGAGAATTCCTCTCCAGTGCCGACATGGATCTTGGGATACTTCTGGATTCTCCCCAGGGCAGTCAGTCCTCGTCTCGAGTGGGGGCATGCACGTGCGCTTTCCTCCCGAGCTGTAGCAGCAGTGTCGCGCTTCCCTTCGCGTGGATCAAGGGATCTGTGTCTTTCCCTCGATGGCTTTCCCACGAGGCTTTCCCACAGGGCTGTCCCACGTGTCACCGTGGTGTGAGTGGATCCTCGGATTGAAAGTCGAGGCAGTGCAGGGAAAACAGGTTTCCCTGGAATGGACTGAGACATCCAGGGGACTTTGGGAATGGGGCTTGAGACTGGAGTTCCTCTCGCCTTTCCTGTGGAGAGCGCCTACACTTGAGATGAGACGGGAACGCTAGGAATACTTTCCCGACCTCGCAGGGAAAGGATACCTCCTCTCGAGCTAGCAGGCGGAATCGGGGCCACTCTGGATATGGGCGGGACCCTTGGGATCCTCTTGAGTGGAGACGGGTATGTCTGGGAACTTCTTGAGTTGCAGCAAGGGTGTGAAGGACCCTTTGGAAGTTCCAGAGTTTAAGTGTGATTACACCCATGTTGCCTCAGAGGAAATGGGCCTCATCTCGCCTGGATTGGAGAACCTCCTGGATTTTCTCGAGTTGCGTCAGGTGCTCTCGACTTACGATGGGGACCTCAGGGACCCGCTCTGGTGGCCTCAGGAAAGGCCAGTCCCCATGCGAATTGCTCTGGGGCCTCTCGGGATTCCTCTCCCGTAGATTCCGGGGTCTAAGACCTTGTGTGGAGTCGGTGCCGGAACCTGAGCATTCCTCTCCAGTGCTGACATGGATCTTGGGGTACTTCTGGAAGTCTCCCCAGGGGAGTCAGTCCTCATCTCGAGTGGGGCTATGCACTTGCGCTTTCCTCTCGAGCTGTAGCAGCAGTGTCACGCTTCCCTTCACGTAGGATCAAGGGATCTGTGTCTTTCCCTCGAGGCTTTCCCACGAGGCTTTCCCACAGGGATGTCCCACGTGCCACCGTTGTGTGAGTCGATCCTCGGCTTGAAAGTCGAGGCAGTGCAGGGAAAACAGGTTTCCCTGGAATGGACTGAGACATCTGGGGGACTTTGGGAATATGGCACGACCCTGGAGTTCCTCTCGCCTTTCCTATGGAGAGCGCCTCCATTTGAGATGCGACGGGAACGCCGGGAATTCTTTCCCGACCACGCAGGTATAGGATCCCTCCTCTCGAGCTAGGAGGAGTAAACGGGGCTCCTCTGGATGTGCGGGGAACTCTCGTGCTTCCTCTCGAGTAGAAACGGGTAAGTCGGGGAACTTCTTGAGTTGCAGCAAGGGTGTGAAGGACCCTTTGGAAGTTCCAGAGGTAAGGTGTGATTAGCCTCGAGATACCTCAGCGGAAATGGGCCTCATGTCGCCTGGAGGGGAGAACCTCCTGGATTTTCTCGAGTTGCGGCAGGTGCTCTCGACTTACAACGGGGACCTCAGGGACCCACTCTGGTGGCCTCAGGAAAGGCCAGTCCCCATGCGAGTTGCTCGGGGGCCTCTCGGGATTCCTCTCCCGTCGATGCCAGGGGCCTAAGACCTTGTGTGGAGTCAGTGCCGGAACCTGAGGATTTCTCTCCAGTGCCGACATGGATCTTCGGGGACTTCTGTTGTCTCCCCAGAGGCGTAAGTCCTTGTCTCGAGTGGGGGCATGCACGTGCGCTTTCCTCCCGAGCTGTAGCAGCAGTGTCACGCTTCCCTTTTCGTGGATCAAGGGATCTGTGGCTTTCCCTCTAGACTTTCCCATGAGGCTTTCCCACGAGGCTTTCCCACAGGGCTTTCCCACGTGCCACGGTGGTGTGAGTCGATCCTCGGCTTGAAAGTCGAGGCAGTGCAGGGAAACCAGGTTCCCTGGAATGGACTGAGACATCTGGGGGACTCTGGCAATGGTGGCACGAACATGGAGTTCCTCTCGCTTTTCCTCTGGAGAGCGCCTCCTCTTGAGATGCGACGGGAACGCCGGGAATTCTTTCCTGACCACGCAGAGAAAGTATCCCTCCTCTTGAGCTAGCAGACGGAAACGGGGCCACACTGGATATGGGCGGGACTCTCGGATTCCTCTTGAGTGGAGACGGGTATGTCGGGGAACTTCTTGAGTTGCAGCAAGGGTGTGAAGGACCTTTGGATGTTCCAGAGGTTATGTGTGATTAGCCTCGACACGCCTCAGCAGAAATGGGCCTCATCTCGCCTGGAGGGGAGAACCTCCTGGATTTTCTCGAGTTGCGGCAGGTGCTCTCGACTTACGACGGGGACCTCAGGGATCCGCTCTGGTGGCCTCAGGAAAGGCCAGTCCCCTTGCGAGTTGCTCGGGGGCCTCTCGGGATTCCTCTCCCGTCGATGCCGGGGCCTAAGACCTTGTGTGGAATCGGTGCCGGAACCTGAGGATTCTTCTCCACTGCCGACATGGGTCTGGGGTACTTCTGGAATCTACCCAGGGCAGTCAGTCCTCGTCTCGAGTGGGGGCATGCACGTGCGCTTTCCTCCCGAGCTGTAGCAGCAGTGTCACGCTTCCCTTCGCGTGGATCAAGGGATCTGTGGCTTTCCCTCGAGGCTTTCCCACGAGGCTTTCACAAAGGGCTGTTCCACGTGCCACCGTGCAGTGAGTCGATGCCTCGGCTTGAAAGTCGAGGCAGTGTAGGGAAAACAGGTTTCCCTGGAATGGACTGAGACATCTGGGGGACTCTGGGAATGGTGGCAAGACCCTGGAGTTCCTCTCGCCTTTCCTGTGGTTTCGCCTCCTCTTGAGATGCGAGGGGAACGCCGGGAATTCTTTCCGGATAATGCAGGGAAAGGATCCTTCCTCTCGAGCTATGAGGCGGAAACGGGCTCCTCTGGATGTGGGCAAGACTCTCGTGCTTCCTCTCGAGTGGAGAGGGGTATTTCGGGGAACTTCTTGAGTGCAGCTAGGGTTTGAAGGCCCCTTTGTTAGTTCCAGACGCTTGTTGATTAGCCTCGAGACGCCTCATCGGATATGGGCCACATCTCGCCTGGAGGGGAGAACCTCCTGGATTTTCTCGAGTTGCAGCTGGAGGTCTCGACTTACGACTTGGGACCGCAGAGACACGCTCTGGTGGCCTCATGAAAGGCCAGTCCCCATGCAAGTTGCTCTTGGGCTTCTCGGGATTCCTCTCCCGGCGATGCCGGGGCCTAAGACCTTGTGTGGAGTTAGTGCCGGAACCTGAGGATTCCTCTCCAGTGCCTACATGGATCTTCGGGGACTTCTGGAGTCTCCCCAGGGGCGTCAGACCTCGGCTCGAGTGGGGGCATCCACGAGCGCTTTCCTCCCGAGCTGTAGCAGCAGTGTCACGCTTCCCTTCCCATGGATCAAGGGATCTGTGGTTATCACTCGAGGCTTTGCCAAGAGGGTTTCCCACGAGGCTTTCCCACAGGGCTGTCCCACGTGCCACCGTGGTGTGAGTCGATCCTCGGCTTGAAATTCGAGGCAGTACAGGAAAACAGGTATCCCTGGAACGAACTGAGACATCTGGGGGACTCTGGGAATGGTGGCACGACCCTGAAGTTCCTCTCCCCTTTCCTGTGGAGAGCGCCTCCTATTAAAATGCGACGGGAACGCCGGGAATTCTTTCCCGACCACGCAGGGAAAGGATCCCTCCTCTCGAGCTAGGAGGCGGAAACGGGGCTCCTCTGGATGAATGGCGGGACTCTCGTGATTCCTCTCGAGTGGAGACCGGTATGTTGGGGAACTTCTTGAGTTGCAGCAAGGGTGTGAAGGACCCTTGGAGCACCCTTTGGAAGTTCCAGAGGTTAGTGTGATTAG
>NW_017214139.1:0-14960 GCF_001704415.2 Capra hircus
AGCAGTGTCCGCTTCCCTTCGCGTGGATCAAGGATCTGTGGCTTTCCCTCGCAGGCTTTCCCACGAGGCTTTCCCACAGGCTGTCCACGTGCCACCGTGGTGTGAGTCGATCCTCGGCTTGAAAGTCGAGGCAGTGCAGGGAAAACAGGTTCCCTGGAATGGACTGAGACATCTGGGGGACTCTGGAATGGTGGCAGACCCTGGAGTTCCTCTCGCCTTTCTGTGGAGAGCGCCTCCTCTTGAGATGCGAGGGAAAGCCGGAATTCTTTCCCGACACGCAGGAAAGGATCCCTTCGAGCTAGAGGCGGAAACGGGCTCCTCTGGATGTGGGCGGGACTCTCGTGCTTCCTCTCGAGTGGAGACGGGTATGTCGGGGAACTTCTTGAGTTGCAGCAAGGGTGTGAAGACCTTTGGAAGTTCCAGAGGTTAGGTGTGATTACTCGAGACGAGCGGAAATGCCTCATCTCGCCTGGAGGGGAGAACTCCGCCATGCGGCACTGGAGAGGAATCCTCAGGTTCTGGCACCGACTCACACAAAGGTCTTAGGCCCCGGCATGACGGGAGAGGAATCCGAGAGGCCCGAGCAACTCGATGGGGGACTGGCCTTTCCTGAGGCCACCAGAGCGGGTCCCTGAGGTCCCGTCGTAAGTCGAGAGCACCTGCCGCAACTCGAGAAAATCCAGGAGGTTCTCCCCTCCAGGCGAGATGAGGCCCATTTCCGCTGAGGCGTCTCGAGGCTAATCACACCTAACCTCTGGAACTTCCAAAGGGTCCTTCACACCCTTGCTGCAACTCAAAGAAGTTCCCCGACATACCCGTCTCCACTCGAGAGGAAGCACGAGAGTTCCCGCCCACATCCAGAGGAGCCCGTTTCCGCCTCCTAGCTCGAGAGGGGATCCTTTCCCTGCGTGTCGGGAAAGAATTCCGGTTCCCGTCGCATCTCAAGAGGAGGCGCTCTCCACAGGAAAGGCGAGAGGAACTCCAGGTCGTGCCACCATTCCCAGAGTCCCCAGATGTCTCAGTCCATTCCAGGGAAACCTGTTTTCCCTGCACTGCCTCGACTTTCAAGCCGGAGGATCGACTCACACCACGGTGGCACGTGGGACAGCCCTGTGGGAAAGCCTCGTGGGAAAGCCTCGTGGAAAGCTAAGGAAAGCACAGATCCCTTGATCCAGGCGAAGGGAAGCGGACACTGCTGCTACAGCTCGGGAGGAAAGCGCACGTGCATGCCCCCACTCGAGACGAGGACTGACTCCCCTGGGGAGACTCCAGAAGTACCCCAAGATCCATGTCAGCACTGGAGAGGAATGCCTCAGGTTCCGGCACCGAATCCACACAAGGTCTTAGGCCCCTGGCATCGACGGGAGAGGAATCCCGAGAGGCCCCCGAGCAACTCGCATGGGGACTGGCCTTTTCCATGAGGCCACCAGAGCAGGGTCCCTGGAGGTCCCGTCGTAAAGTCGAGAGCACCTGCCGCAACTCGAGAAAATCCAGGAGGTTCTCCCCTCCAGGCGAGATGAGGCCCATTTCCGCTGAGGCGTCTCGAGGCTAATCACATCTAAACATCTGGAACTTCCAAAGGGTCCTTCACACCCTTGCTGCAATCAAGAAGTTCCCCGACATACCCGTTCTCCACTCGAGAGGAAAGCACGAGAGTTCCCGGCCAATCCAGAGGAGCCCCGTTTCCGCCTCCTAGCTCCGAGAGGAGGATCCTTTCCCTGCGTGGTCGGGGAAAGAATTCCCGGACGTTCCCAGTCGCATCTCAAGAGGAGGCGCTCTCCACAGGAAAGGCGAGAGGAACTCCAGGGTTCGTGCCACCATTCCCAGAGTCTCCCAGATGTCTCAGTCCATTCCAGGGAAACCTGTTTTCCCTGCATCTGCCTCGACTTTCAAGCCGCATGATCGACTCACACCACGTGGCACGTGGGACAGCCCTGTGGGAGCTGGGACAGCCCTCGTGGGAAAGCCTCGTGGGAAAGCCACAGATCACTTGATCCACGCGTAGGGAAGCGTGACCACTGCTGCTACAGCTCGGGAGGAAAGCGCACGTGCATTGCCCCCTCTCGAGACGAGGACTGACTCCCCTGGGGAGACTCCAGAAGTACCCAAAGATCCATGTCAGCACTGGAGAGGAATCCTCAGGTTTCGGCACCTGAATCCACACAAGATCTTAGGCCACGGCATCGACTGGAGAGGAATCCTGAGAGGCCCCCGAGCAACTCTCATGGGGACTGGCCTTCCCTGAGGCCACCAGAGCGGATCCCTGAGGTCCCCGTCGTAAGTCGAGAGCACCTGCCGCAACTCGAGAAAATCCAGGAGGTTCTCCCCTTCCAGGCGAGATGAGGCCCATTTTTGCTGAGGTGTCTCCGAGGCTAATCACACCTAACCTCTGGAAATTCCAAAGGGTCCTTCACACCCTTGCTGCAACTCAAGAAGTTCCCCGACATACCCGTCTCCACTCGAGAGGAAGCACGAGAGTTCCGCCCACATACAGAGGAGCTCCGTTTCCAGCCTCCTAGCTCGAGAGGATGGGATCCATTTCCCTGCGTGGTTGGGAAAGAATTCCCGGAGTTCCCGTCGCATCTCAAGAGGAGGCAGATCTCCACAGGAAAGGCGAGAGGAACTCCAGGGTCGTGCCACCATTCCCAGAGTCCCCCAGATGTCTCAGTCCATTCCAGGGAAACCTGTTTTCCCTGCACTGCCTTCGTCTTTCAAGCCGAGGATCGACTCACACCATGGTGGCACGTGGGACAGCCCTGTGGGAAAGCCTCGTGGGAAAGCCTCGTGAGGAAGCCTCGAGGGAAAGCCACAGATCCCTTGATCCACGCGAAGGGAAAGCGGACACTGCTGCTACAGCTCGGGAGGAAAGCACACGTGCATTCCCCCACTCGAGAGGAGGACTGACTCCCTTGGGGAGTACTCCAGAAGTACCCCAAGATTCATGTCAGCACTGGACAGGAATCCACAGGTTCCGGCACTGGCTCCACACAAGGTCTTAGGCCCCAGCTTCGACGGGAGAGGAATCCCGAGAGGGACCCCGAGCAACTCTCATTGGGGACTGGCCTTTCCTGAGGACACCAGAGTGGGTCCCTGAGGTCCCCGTCGTACGTCGAGAGCACCTGCCGCACCTCGAGAAAATCCAGGAGGTTCTCCCCTCCAGGCGAGATGAGGCCCATTTCCGCTGAGACGTCTCCGAGGCTAATGTCACACCTAACCTCTGGAACTACCAAAGGGTCCTTCACACCCTTGCTGCAACTCAAGAAGTTCCAGGACATACCCGTCTCCACTCGAGAGGAAGCACGAGAGTTCCGCCCACATCTAGAGGAGTCCCCGTTTCCGCCTCCTAGCTCGAGAGGAGGGATCCTTTCCCTGCGTGGTCGGGGAAAGATTCCTGGCGTTTCCGTCGCATCTCAAGAGGAGGCGCTCTCTACAGGAAAGGCGAGAGGAACTCCAGGGTCGTGCCACCATTCCCAGAGTCCCCAGATATCTCAGTCCATTCCAGGGAAATACTGTTTTCCCTGCACTGCGTCGACTTTCAAGACGAGGATCGACTCACACCAACGGTGGCACGTGGGACAGCCCTGTGGGAAAGCCTCGTGGGAAAGCCTCGTGGGAAAGCCTCGAGGGAAAGCCACAGATCCCTTGATCCACGCTGAAGGGAAGCGCGACACTGCTGCTACAGCTCGGAAGGAAAGCGCACGTGCATGCCCCCACTCGAGACGAGGACTGACTCCCCTGGGGAGACTCCAGAAGTACCCCAAGATCCATGTCAGCACTGGAGAGGAATCTCAGTCCGGCAACAAGGTCTTAAGCCGCGGACACTCTGCACAGCTCGAGGAAAGACACGTGCACATCGAGAGGACTGACTCCCTGGGAGACTCAGAAGTACCCAAGTCCATGTCAGCACTGGAGAGGAATCCTCGAGTTACGGCACCGACCCACACTAGGCCCCCTCGCGGGAGAATCCAAGAGCCGAGCAACTCGAATGGACTGGCCTTTCCTGAGGCCACCAGAGCGGGTCCCTGAGGTCCCCGTCGTAAGTCGAGAGCACCTGCCGCAACTCGAGAAAATCCAGGAGTTCTACCCTCCAGGCGAGATGAGGCCCATTTCAGCTGAGGCGTCTCGAGGACTATTCACACCTAACCTCTGGAACTTCCAAAGGGTCCTTCACACCCTTGCTGCAACTCAAGAAGTTCCCCGACATACCCGTCTCCACTCGAGAGGAAGCACGAGAGTCCCGCCCACATCCAGAGGAGCCCGTTTCCTGCCTCCTAGCTCGAGAGGAGGGATCCTTTCCCTGCGTGGTCGGGAAAGAATTTCCGGCGTTCCCGTCGCATTTCAAGAGGACGGCGCTCTCCACAGGAAAGGCGAGAGGAACTCCAGGGTCGTGCCACCATTCCCAGAGTCCCCCAGATGTCTCAGTCCATTCCAGGGAAACCTGTTTTCCCTGCACTGCCTCGACTTTCAAGCCGAGGATCGACTCACACCACCGTGGCACGTGGACAGCCCTGCGGGACAGCCTGTGGGAAAGCCTCGTGGGAAAGCCTCGAGGGAAAGCCACAGATCCCTTGATCCACGCGAAGGGAAGCGCTGACACTGCTGCTACAGCTCGGAAGGAAAGCAGCACGTTCATGCCCCCACTCGGAGACGAGGACCTGACTCCCATGAGGAGACTCCAGAAGTACCCCAATATTCATGTCAGCACTGGAGAGGAATCCTCAGGTTCTGGCACCGACTACACACAAGGTCTTAGGCCCGGCATCGACGGGAGAGGAATCCCGAGAGGACCCCGAGCAACTCGAATGGGGACTGGCCTTTCCTGAGGCCACCAGAGCGGGTCCCTGAGGTCCCCGTCGTAAGTCGAGAGCACCTGCCGCAACTCGAGAAAATCCAGGAGGTTCTCCCCTCCAGGCGAGATGAGGCCCATTTCCGCTGAGGCGTCTCGAGGCTATTCACACCTAACCTCTGGAACTTCCAAAGGGTCCTTCACACCCTTGCTGCAACTCAAGAAGTTCCCCGACATACCTGTCTCCACTCGAAAGGAAGCACGAGAATACAGCCCACATCCAGAGGAGCCACGTTTTCGCCTCCTAGCTCGAGTGGAGGAATCCTTTCCCTGCGTGGTGGGGAAAGAATTCACAGCGTTCCCGTCGCATCACAAGAGGAGGCGCTCTCCACAGGAAAGGCGAGAGGAACTCCAGGGTCGTGCCACCATTCCCATAGACCCCAGATGTCTCAGTCCATTCCAGGGAAACCTGTTTTCCCTGCACTGCCTCGACTTTCAAACCGAGGATCGAGTCACACCACGGTGGCACGTGGGATAGCCCTGTGGGAAAGCCTAGTGGGAAAGCCTCGTGGGAAAGCCTCGAGGGAAAGCCACAGATCCCTTGATCCCGCGAAGGGAAGAGCGACACTTCTGCTACAGCTCGGAAGGATAGCGCACGTGCATGCCACCACTCTAGACGAAGACTGACTCCCCTGGGGAGACTGCAGAATTACCCCAAGATCCATGTCAGCACTGGAGAGGAATGCTCAGGTTCGGGCACTGTTCCACACAAGATCTTAGGCCCCAACATCGACGGGAGATGAAACCCGAGAGGCCCCCGAGTAACTCGCATGGGGACTGACCTTTCTTGAGGCCACCATAGCGGGTCCCTGTGGTCCCCGTCGTAAATCGAGAGCACATGCCGCAACTCGAGAAAATCCAGGAGGTTCTCCCCTCCAGGCGAGATGAGGCCCATTTGCGCTGAGGCGTCTCGAGGCTAATCACACCTAACATCTGTAAATTCCAAAGGGTCCTTCACACCCTTGCTGCAACTCAAGAAGTTACCCGACATACCCGTCTCCACTCGAGAGGAAGCTCGAGAATCCCGCCCACATCCAGAGGAGCCCCGTTTCTGCCTCTTAGCTCGAGAGGAGGGATCCTTTCACTGCGTGGTGGGGAAAGAATTCCCCGCGTTCCCGTCGCATCTCAAGAAGAGGCGCTCTCCACAGGAAAGGCGAGAGGAACTCCAGGGTCGTGCCACCATTCCCCGAGACCCCAGATTTCTCAGTCCATTCCAGGGAAACCTGTTTTCCCTGAACTGCCTCGACTTTCAAGCCGAAGATCGACTCACACCACGGTGGCACTTGTAACAGGCCTGTGGGAAAGCCTCGTGGGAAAGCCTCGTGGGAAAGCCTCGAGGGAAAGCCACAGATCCCTTGATCCACGCGAAGGGAAGCGTGACACTGCTGCTACAGCTCGAGAGGAAAGCGCACGTGCAGGCCCCCACTTGAGACGAGGACTGACTCCCCTGGGGAGACTCAGAAGTACCCCAAGATCCATGTCAGCACTGGAGAGGAACACTCAGGTTCCGGCACCGATGCCAAACAAGGTCTTAAGCCAGCGTGACACTGCTGCTACAGCTCGAGAGGAAAGCGCACGTGCAGGCCCCCACTTGAGACGAGGACTGACTCCCCTGGGGAAACTCAGAAGTACCCCAAGATCCATGTCAGCACTGGAGATGAATCCTCAGGTTACGGCACGGACTCCAAACAAGGTCTCCGGCCCCGACTTCGACGGGAGAGGAATCCCGAGAGGCCCCCGAGCAACTCGCATGGGGACTGGCCTTTCCTGAGGCCACCAGAGCGGGTCCCTGAGGTCCCCGTCGTAGGTCGAGAGCACCTGCCGCAACTCGAGAAAATCCAGGAGGTTCTCCCCTCCAGGCGAGATGAGGCCCATTTCCGCTGAGGCGTCTCGAGGCTATTCACACCTAACCTCTGGGAATTCCAAAGGGTCCTTCACACCCTTGCTGCAACTCAAGAAGTTCCCCGACTTACCCGTCTCCACTCGAGAGGAAGCACGAGACTCCTGCCCACATCCAGAGGAGCCCCGTTTCCGCCTGCTAGATCGATGGAGGGATCCTTTCCCTGCGTGCTCCGGAAAAAATTCCCGGTGTTTCCGTCGCATCTCAAGAGGAGGTGCTCTCCACAGGAAAGGTGAGAGGAACTCCAGCGTCGTGCCACCATTCCCAGAGTCCCCCAGATTTCTCAGTCCATTCCAGGGAACCTGTTTTCCCTGCACTGCCTCGACTTTCAAGCCGAGGATGGACTCACACCACGGTGGCACGTGGGACAGCCCTGTGGGAAAGCCTCCTGGGAAAGCCTCATGGGAAAGCCTCGATGGAAAGCCACAAATCCCTTGATCCACGCGAATGGAAGCGCTACACTGCTGCCACAACTCGGGAGGAAAGCGCAGGTGCATGCTCCCTCTCGAGATGAGGACTGACTCCCCGGGGGAGACTCCAGATGTACCCCAAGATCCATGCCAGCACTGGAGAGGAATCCTCAGGTTCCGGCACCGACTCCACACAAGGTCTTAGGCCCTGGCATCGAAGGGAGAGGAATCCGGAGAGGCCCCCGAGCAACTCGCATGGGGTCTGGCCTTTCCTGAGGCCACCAGAGCGGGTCCCTGAGGTCCCCGTCGAAAGTCGAGAGCACCTGCCGCAACTCGATAAAATCCAGGAGGTTCTCCCCTCCAGGCGACATGAGGCCCATTTCCACTGAGGCGTCTCGAGGCTAATCACATCTAACATCTGGAACATCCAAAGGGTCTTTCAAACCCTTGCTGTAACTCAAGAAGTTCCCCGACATACCCGTCTCCACTCGAGAGGAAGCACGAGAGTTCTGCCCACATCCAGAGGAGCCCCGTTTCCGCCTCCTAGCTCGAGAGGAGGGATCCATTCCCTGCGTGGTCGGGAAAGAATTCCCGGCGTTCCCGTCGCAACTCAAGAGGAGGCCCTCTCCACAGGAAAGGCGAGAGGAACTCCAGGATCGTGACACCATTTCCAGAGTCCCCCAGATGTCTCAGTCCATTCCAGGGAAACCTGTTTTCCCTGCACTGCCTCGACTTTCAAGCCGAGGATCGACTCACACCACGGTGGCACGTGGGACAGCCCTGTTGGAAAGCCTCCTGGGAAAGCCTCGATGGAAAGCCACAGATCCCTTGATCCACGCGAATGGAAGCGCCACACTGCTGCCACAACTCGGGAGGAAAGCACACGTGCATGCCCCCACTCGAGATGAGGACTGACTGCCCGGGGGAGACTCCAGAAGTACCCCAAGATCCATGTCAGCACTGGAGAGGAATCCTCAGGTTCCAGCACCGAATCCACACAAGGTCTTAGGCGCCGGCATCGAAGGGAGAGGAATCCCGAGAGGCCCACAAGCAACTCGCAGGGGGTCTGGCCTTTCCTGAGGCCACCAGAACGGGTCCCTGAGGTCCCCGTTGTAAGTTGAGAGCACCTGCCGCAACTCGAAAAAATCCTGGAGGTTATCCCCTCCAGGCGAGATCAGGCCTATTTCTGCTGAGGCGTCTCGAGGCTAATCACATCTAACATCTGGAACTTCCAAAGGGTCCTTCACACCCTTGCTGCAATTCAAGAAATTCCCCGAAATACCCGTCTCCACTCGAGAGGAAGCACGAGAGTCCCGCCCACATCCAGAGAAGCCCCGTTTCCCCCTCCTAGCTCGAGCGGAGGGATCCTTTCCCTGCGTGTTCGGGAAAGAATTCCCGGCGTTCCCATCGCATCTCAAGAGGAGGCGCTCTCCACAGGAAAGGCGAGAGGAAATCCAGGGTCGTTCCACCATTCCCAGAGTCTCCCAGATGTCTCAGTCCATTCCAGGGAAACCTGTTTTCCCTGCATTGCCTCGACTTTCAAGCCCATGATCGACTCACACCACCGTGGCACGTGGGACAGCCCTGCGGGACAGCCCTGTGGGAAAGCCTCGTGGGAAAGCCACAGATCACTTGATCCACGCGTAGGGAAGCGTGACCACGCTGCTACACCTCGGGAGAAAAGCGCACGTGCATTCCCCCTCTCGAGACGAGGACTGACTCCCCTGGGGAGACTCCAGAAGTACCCAAAGATCCATGTCAGCACTGGAGAGGTATCCTCAGGTTCGGCACCGAATCCACACAAGATCTTAGGCCACGGCATCGACTGGAGAGGAATCCTGAGAGGCCCCCGAGCAACTCTCATGGGGACTGGCCTTCCCTGAGGCCACCAGAGCGGATCCCTGAGGTCCCCGTCGTAAGTCGAGAGCACCTGCCGCAACTCGAGAAAATCCAGGAGGTTCTCCCCTTCAGGCGAGATGAGGCCCATTTTTGCTGAGGTGTCTCCAGGCAAATCACACCTAACCTCTGGAAATTCCAAAGGGTCCTTCACACCCTTGCTGGAACTCAAGAAGTTCCCCGACATACCCGTCTCCACTCGAGAGGAAGCACGAGAGTTCCGCCCACATAAAGAGGAGCTCCGTTTCCACCACCTAGCTCGAGAGGATGGATCCATTCCCTGCGTGGTTGGGAAAGAATTCCCGGAGTTCCCGTCCCATCTCAAGAGGAGGAGATCTCCACAGGAAAGGCGAGAGGAACTCCAGGGTCTTGCCACCATTCCCAGAGTCCCCCAGATGTCTCAGTCCATTCCAGGGAAACCTGTTTTCCCTGCACTGCTTCGTCTTTCAAGCCGAGGATCGACTCACACCATGGTGGCACGTGGGACAGCCCTGTGGGAAAGCCTCGTGGGAAAGCCTCGTGAGGAAGCCTCGAGGGAAAGCCACAGATCCCTTGATCCACGCGAAGGGAAACGGACACTGCTGCTACAGCTCGGGAGGAAAGCACACGTGCATTCCCCCACTCGAGAGGAGGACTGACTCCCCTGGGGAGTATCCAGAAGTACCCCAAGATTCATGTCAGCACTGGACAGGAATCCACAGGTTCCGGCACTGGCTCCACACAAGGTCTTAGGCCCCAGCTTCGACGGGAGAGGAATCCCGAGGGGACCCCGAGCAACTCTCTTGGGGACTGGCCTTTCCTGAGGACACCAGAGTGGGTCCCTGAGGTCCCCGTCGTACTTCGAGAGCACCTGCCGCACCTCGAGAAAATCCAGGAGGTTCTCCCCTCCAGGCGACATGAGGCCCATTTCCGCTGAGACGTCTCCAGGCTAATGATACCTAACCTCTGGAACTACCAAAGGGTCCTTCACACCCTTGCTGCAACTCAAGAAGTTCCAGGACATACCCGTCTCCACTCGAGAGGAAGCACGAGCGTCCCGCCAACATCTAGAGGAGTCCCGTTTCCGCCTCCTAGCTCGAGAGGAGGGATCCTTTCCCTGCGTGGTCGGGGAAGATTTCCTGGCGTTTCCGTCGCATCTCAAGAGGAGGCGCTCTCTACAGGAAAGGCGAGCGGAACTCCAGGGTCGTGCCACATTCCCAGAGTCCCCCAGATGTCTCAGTCCATTCCAGGGAAAACTGTTTTCCCTGCACTGCGTCGACTTTCAAGACGAGGATCGACTCACACCACGGTGGCACGTGGGACAGCCCTGTGGGAAAGCCTCGTGGGAAAGCCTCGTGAGAAAGCCTCGAGGGAAAGCCACAGATCCCTTGATCCACGTGAAGGGAAGCGCGACACTGCTGCTACAGCTCGGAAGGAAAGCGCACGTGCATGCCCCCACTCGAGACGAGGACGGACTCCCCTGGGGAGACTCCAGAAGCACCCCAAGATCCATGTCACCACTGGTGAGGAATCCTCAGGTTCCGGGACCTGACTCCACACAAGGTCTTAGGCCCCAGCATCGAAGGGAGAGGAATCCCGAGAGGCCCCCGAGCAACTCGCATGGGGACTGGCCTTTCCTGAGGCCACCAGAGCGGGTCCCTGAGGTCCCCGTACGTAAGTCGAGAGCACCTGCCGCAACTCGAGAAAATCCAGGAGGTTCTCCCCTCCAGGCGAGATGAGGCCCATTTCCGCTGAGGCGTCTCGAGGCTAATCACACCTAACCTCTGGAACTTCCAACGGGTCCTTCACACCCTTGCTGCAACTCAAGAAGTTCCCCGACATACCCGTCTCCACTCGAGAGGAAGCACGAGAGTCCCGCCCACATCCAGAGGAGCCCCGTTTCAGCCTCCTAGCTCGAGAGGAGGGATCCTTTCCCTGCGTGGTCGGGAAAAATTCCCGGCGTTCCCGTCGCATCTCAAGAGGAGGCGCTCTCCACAGGAAAGGCGAGAGGAACTCCAGGGTCGTGCCACCATTCCCAGAGTCCCCCAGATGTCTCAGTCCATTCCAGGGAAACCTGTTTTCCCTGCACTGCCTCGACTTTCAAGCCGAGGATCGACTCACACCACGTGGCACGTGGACAGCCCTGTGGGAAAGCCTCGTGGGAAACCCTCGTGTAAAAGCCTCGAGCGAAAGCCACAGATCCTTGATCCACGCGAAGGGAAGCGTGACACTGCTGCTACAGCTCGGAGGAAAGCGCACGTGCATGCCCCCACTCGAGACGAGGACTGACTCCCCTGGGGAGACTCCAGAAGTACCCCAATATCCATGTCAGCACTGGAGAGGAATCCTCAGGTTCCGGCACCGACTCCACACAAGGTCTTAGGCCCCGGCATCGACGGGAGAGGAATCCCGAGAGGCCCCCGAGCAACTCGCATGGGGACTGGCCTTTCCTGAGGCCACCAGAGCGGGTCCCTGAGGTCCCCGTCGTAAGTCGAGAGCACCTGCCGCAACTCGAGAAAATCCAGGAGGTTCTCCCCTCCAGGCGAGATGAGGCCCATTTCCGCTGAGGCGTCTCGAGGCTAATCACATCTAACATCTGGAACTTCCAAAGGGTCCTTCACACCCTTGCTGCAACTCAAGAAGTTCCCCGACATACCCGTCTCCACTCGAGAGGAAGCACGAGAGTTCAGCCCACATCCAGAGGAGCCCCGTTTCCGCCTCCTAGCTCGAGAGGAGGGATCCTTTCCCTGCGTGGTCGGGAAAGAATTCCCGGAGTTCCCGTCGCATCTCAAGAGGAGGCGCTCTCCACAGGAAAGGCGAGAGGAACTCCAGGGTCGTGCCACCATTCCCAGAGTCCCCAGATGTCTCAGTCCATTCCAGGGAAACCTGTTTTCCCTGCACTGCCTCGACTTTCAAAGCCAGAGGATCGACTCACACCACTGGTGGCACGTGGGACAGCCCTGTGGGAAAGCCTCGTGGGAAAGCCTCGTGGGAAAGCCTCGAGGGAAAGCCACAGATCCCTTGATCCACGCGAAGGGAAAGGCATGACACTGCTGCTACAGCTCGGGAGGAAAGCGCACGTGCATGCCCCACTCGAGACGAGGACTGACTCCCCTGGGGAGACTCCAGAAGTTACCCCAAGATCCATGTCAGCACTGGAGAGGAATGCTCAGGTTCCGGCACTGTTCCACACAAGATCTTAGGCCCCAAGCATCGACGGGAGAGGAATCCCGAGAGGCCCCGAGTAACTCGCATGGGACTGACCTTTCCTTGAGGCCACCATAGCGGGTCCCTGTAGGTCCCCGTCGTAAATCGAGAGCACATGCCGCAACTCGAGAAATCCAGGAGGTTCTCCCCTCCAGGCGAGATGAGGCCCATTTCCGCTGAGGCCATTCTCGGTGGCCTAATCAACTGACATTGTAATTTCCAAAGGGTCCTTTCATACTTGCTGCAACTCCAGAAGTTTACCCCGACATACCCCAGGCCAGGTCCACCACTCCCGACCGCGGGCCCCAGGGGAAATCCGTGGGAACCTGGGGCATCACGTGCGGCCCCAGGGGAAATCACGTGGGCCCCCAGGCGGAAATCACGTGGTTCCCCTGGGCAATCACGTGGGCCCGGGGAAATCACGTGGGCCCCCATGGGAAATCACGTGGGTTGCCCCTGTGGGCGATTCACGTTGGGCCCCCAGGTGAAAATCACGTGGGCCCCCCTGGGAACATCCGTGGGCCCCCAGCGGGAAATCACGTGTCGGTCACCTGGGCAATCCGTGGGCCCAGGGGAAATCCGTGGGCCCCGCTGCGGGCAATCACGTGGGCCCGGCGGAAATCACGTTGGGTCACCTGAAGCAATCACGTGGGCCCCAGGGGAAATCAGTGGGCCCCCAGGGAATCAGGTGGGCCCCCAGGGGAAATCACGTGGCTCCAGGGAAATTCACGTGGGCCCCTGGGGCAATCACGTGGGCCCTAGGGGAATCACGTGGGCCCAGGGCAATCACGTGGCCCCCCAGGGGAAATCACGTGGGCCCAGGGGAATCACGTGGTCCCCAGGCGGAATCACGTGGGCCCCTGCGGGCAATCACGTGGGCCCCTAGGGGGAAATTCACGTTGTCCCCAGGGGCATTCACGAAAATGGGCCCCCGAGGGGAATCAGGTGGGCCCTGGGCAATCACGTGCGCCCCAGTGGAAATCACGTGGCCACCTGGGGCGAATTCACGTGGGCCCAGGGGGAAATCACGTTGGGCCTCCTGGGCAATCACGTGGGGCCCAGGGGGAAATCACGTGGGCCCCCCTGGGCAATCACGTTGGGCCCCTAGGGAAATCATGGTGGGGCCCCCAGGGGCAATTGACGTGTGGCCCCAGGGCGAAATCCGTGGCCCCCTGGGGAAATCCGTGGGCCCCCAGGGAATCACGTGGCGCCCTGGGCAATGACGTGGGCCCTAGGGGAAATCACGTGGGCCCAGGGAAATCACGTGGGCGCCCTGGGGCACTCACGATGGGCCCCCAGGGGAAAATCACGGTGACGCGGGGCCACAGGGGAGGCATCACGATAGAGGCGCCCCATGGGCAATCACGTGGGCCCAGGGGATCCGTGGGGCCCCCAGGGGAAATCACGTGGGCCCCCAGGGGAAATCACGTGGGCCCCCAGGGCAATCACGTGGCCCCCATGGCGAAATCACGTGGGCCCCATGGGCCAATCACTGGCGCGCCCTGGCGGCAATCACGTGGCCCCCAGGGGAATCACGTGGGCCCTTAGGGCCTCCTGTGGGCACAGTGAAATCCGTTGGGCCACCTGGGGCATACGTGGGCCCCCAGGGAAATCACGACGTGGCCCCCAGCGGGAAATTCACCTGGGCCCCCAGAGGGAATTACGTGGCCTCAACAGGGGAATACGTGGGCCCCCAGCGGGGAAATCACGTGGGCCCCCAGGGGGAAATCACGTGGTCCCCCTGGGGCAATCACGTGGGCCCCCATTGGCATCACGTGGGCCCTGGCAATCACGTGCCCCCAGGGGAAATCACGTGGGCCCCTGGGGCAATCACGTGGCCCAGGGGAATCACTGGGCCACCTGGTGGCAATCACGTGGGCCCCTCAGGGGAAATCACGGGGCCCCCAGGGAAATCACGTGGGGCCCGAGGGAGTACGTGGGCCCCAGGGACTCACGTGGGCCCTGGGCAATCACTGCGGCCCCTAGGGACATCACGTGGGCCCAGGGGCAATCCGTGGGCCCCAGGGGAAATCAGTGGGCCCCAGGAGGGAAATCACGTGGGCCCCTGGGGGCAATCACAGTGGGGCCCCTAGGGGAAATACGTGGGCCCCCAGGGAGCAAGTATCTCCGTGGGGCCCCCAGGGGATCACGTGGCGCCCCAGGGAATCACGTGGGCCCCGAATGAAATAAGAGGCAAATCACGTGGGCCTCATGAGGGAAGCCAAATCAACGCTGAGGCCCCAGGGGATCACGTGGGCCCCCAGGGGAATCACGTGGGCCCCCTGGGGCACAATCAGTGGGCCCAGGTGGAAATTCCACCCAGTGGATCCCCACCTGGGCATCACGTAGGCCCAGGCGGAATCACGTGGAGCCCAGGGGATATCAGGTGGGCCCAGGGAATCCGGTGGGCTCCCGGGAAAATCACGGAGGCCCGCCCATAGGGCACATCACGTGGGCCGCTAGTCGGGATAATCACCCGGTGGGGCCCCCTAGGTGGAATCACGTGGGCCAGGGAATCCGTGGGCCCCGGGGAATCGTGGCCCAGGGGACAATCGTGGGCTTCCACCTTGGCAAGTCACGTGCGGCCCTAGTTTTTTATCACGTTGTCCCCCAGGGCAATCCGGTGGCCCCCAGGGACTCCCGTGGCCCGCTGGGCATCACGTGGCCCCCACGGGGAAATGCCGTGGCGCCCGGCAATGGGCCCATCACGTGGGCCCTTCGG
>NW_017214140.1:0-14960 GCF_001704415.2 Capra hircus
TCCGTGCCCGCCGGGCTTTCCGTTGCCGGGGCTGGGCTGCCTCCTCTTCCCCCGCGGCGGCTCGCTTCCCTGCTGGCTGTGCCCTCGCCTCTCCGGCGGGGGCGCCGGGCTCCTCCCCGCCGGTCTTGCCTCCGGGGCTGCTTCCCCTGCGTTGGGGCTGTGGGCCGGCCCCCGCGCCCCGCCGGCCGGCCCCCCCCCCCTGCCCCTGTCTCTGCTGGGCGGCGCGTGCTCGGGCCCCTCCGTCTGTCCTCCCCTTTCTGGGCCCCCCGGCCTCCGCCTCCGTGTGTGCGGGGCTGCCCCCCCGCCCGGGCCCCTGGGCGCCTGGTGCTCTCGTGCGGCGCTGCTTCTCGGCGGCCTCGCCCCCGCTGGCGGCGCCCTGCCGTTGCCCTTCCCTTCCCCTCTGCCCGCGCTCTCCCTGCTGCCGCCCTTGGCCGTGTGCCCCCCCCCCCCCCCTCCCCCTCCCCCGCCGCCTGGCCCCTCTGTGCCCCGGCCCGGCCGGCTTGGCGCTGCGGCCCGGCCGGCCCCCGTGGCGTCTCCCCGGCTCGCTCCGCCCGCTCCTTCCTGGGGCGGGCGCCTCCCCGCCCGGCCCGTCTGGGCCCGGCGCGCCCCCGGCCGCGCCGCCTCGCGCCCGCCCCCTCTGCCCGCTCGGGGCTCTGCGCCGCGCTCGCGCTCTGCCGTCCTGGCGGCGCCCCTTCGCTCCGTGCCCGCCGGGCTTTCCTCTTGCCTGGGCTCGGCTGCCTCCTCTTCTCCCGCGGCGGCTCGCTCCCTGCTGGTGTGCTCTCGGCCTCTCCGGCGGGCGCGCCGGCTCCTCCCGCCGGTCTTGCCTCCGGGGCTGCTTCCCCTGCGTTGCGGCTGTGGGCGGGCCCCCGCCCGCCGGCTCCGGCCCCCCCCTGCCCCTGTCTCTGCTGGGGCGGCGCGTGCTCGGGCCCTCCGTCTCTCCCCCCTTTCTCGGCCCCCCCGGCGTCCGCCTCTGGGCGTGTGGGGCTGCCCCCCCGCCCGGGGCCCTTGCCCCTGGTGCTCTCCGTGCGGCGCTTTGTCTGGGCGGCCCGGCCCGCTGCCGGCGCCCTGCTGTTGGCCTTCGCTTCCCTCTGCCCGCGCTTTCCCTGCTGCGCCTTGGCGTGTGCCCCCCCCGCCCCTCCGCCCTCCTCCCGGCCGCTTGGGCCCTCCGTGCCCCGGCCCGGCCGGGGTCGCGGCTGCGCCCGGCCGGCGCCCGTGGCGTTTCCGCGCCTCCCCGCCTGCTCCTTCCTGGGCGGGCGCTTCCCGCCCGGCCCGTCTGCGCCGGCTCGCCTCTGGCCGCGCCTCTTGGTGCCCGGCCCTCTGCCGCTCGGGCCTCTGCCCGCGCTCGCGCTCTGCCGTCCTGGCGTCGCCCTTCGCTTCGTGTCCGCGGGCTTTCCGCTTGCCGGGCCTTGCTGCCTCCTCTTCCCCCGCGGCGGCTCGCTTCCACTGCTGGCTGTGCCCTCGCCTCTCCGGCGGGGGCGCCGGGCTCCTCCCGCCGGTCTTGCCTCCGGGGCTGCTTCCCCTGCGTTGGGGCTGTGGGCCGGCCGCCCGCCCCGCCGGCTCCGGCCCCCCCCCTGCCCCTGTCTCTGCTGGGGCGGCGCGTGCTCGGGCCCCTCCGTCTGTCCTCCCCTTTCTGGGCCCCCCCGGCTCCGCCTCCGTGTGTGCGGGGCTGCCCCCCCGCCCGGGGCCCTGGGCGCCTGGTGCTCTCCGTGTGGCGCTGCTCTGGGCGGCCCCGCCCCCGCTGGCGGCGCCCTGCCGTTGCCCTTCCCTTCCCTCTGCCCGCCTTCTCCCTGCTGGCGCCCTTGGCCGTGTGCCCCCCCCCGCCCCTCCGCTCTCCTTCCGGCGGCCTGGGCCCTCCGTGGCCCGGCCCGGCCGGCTTGGCGCTGCGGCCCGCCCGGCGCCCGTGGCGCCTCCCCGGCTCCTGCTGCCTGCTCCTTCCTGGCGCGGCCGCCTCCCCGCCCGGCCCGTCTGGGCCCGGCTCGCCCCCGGCCGCGCCGCCTCGCGCCCGGCCTCTGGCCCGCTCGGGGCTCTGCGCCGCGCTCGCGCTCTGGCCGTCCTGGCGGCGCCCTTCGCTCCGTGCCCGCCGGGCTTTCCCTTGCCGGGGCTGGCTGCCTCTCTTCCCCCGCGGCGGCTCGCTTCCCCTGCTGGCTGTGCCCTCGCCTCTCCGGCGGGGGCGCCGGGCTCCTCCCGCCGGTCTTGCCTCCGGGGCTGCTTCCCCTGCGTTGGGGCTGTGGGCCGGCCCCCCGCCCGCCGGCTCCGGCCCCCCCCCCTGCCCCTGTCTCTGCTGGGGCGGCGCGTGCTCGGGCCCCTCCGTCTGTCCTCCCTTTCTGGGCCCCCCCGGCCTCCGCCTCCGTGTGTGCGGGGCTGCCCCCCCCGCCCGGGGCCCTGGGCGCCTGGTGCTCTCGGTGCGGCGCTGCTTCTCGGCGGCCTCGCCCCGCTGGCGGCGCCCTGCCGTTGCCCTTCCCTTCCCTCTGCCCGCGCTCTCCCTGCTGCGCCCTTGGCCGTGTGCCCCCCCCCCCCCTCCGCCCTCCCCCGCCGCCTGGCCCTCTGTGCCCCGGCCCGGCCGGCTTGGCGCTGCGGCCCGGCCGGCCCCGTGGCGTCTCCCCGGCTCGCTCCGCCGCTCCTTCCTGGGGCGGCGCCTCCCCGCCCGGCCCGTCTGGCCCGGCTGCGCCCCCGGCCGCGCCGCCTCGCGCCCGGCCCTCTGCCGCTCGGGGCTCTGCGCCGCGCTCAGCGCTCTGCCGTCCTGGCGGCGCCCTTCGGCTCCGTGCCCGCCGGGCTTTCCCTTGCCTGGGGCTGGGCTGCCTCCTCTTCTCCCGCGGCGGCTCGCTCCCTGCTGGCTGTGCTCTCCGCCTCTCCGGCGGGCGGCGCCGGGCTCCTCCCGCCGTCTTGCCTCCGGGGCTGCTTCCCTGCGTTGCGGCTGTGGGCCGGGCCCCCGCCCCGCCGGCTCCGGCCCCCCCCCCTGCCCCTGTCTCTGCTGGGGCGGCGCGTGCTCGGGCCCCTACCGTCTGCTCCCCCTTTCTCGGCCCCCCCGCGTCCGCCTCTGGCGTGTGTGCGGGCTGCCACCCCCGCCCGGGGCCCTTGGGCCGCCTGGTGCTCTCCGGTGCGGCGCTTTGTCTGGGCGGCCGGCCCGCTGCCGGCGCCCTGCATGTTGCCTTTCCGCTTCCCTCTGCCCGAGCTTTCCCTGCTGCGCCCTTGGCCGTGTGCACCCCCCCCCCTCCGCCCTCCTCCCGGCCGCTTGGCACTCCGTGCCACGGCCGGCCGGGGTCGCGCTGCGCCCGGCCGGCGCCCGTGGCGTCTCCGGCCTCGCTCCGCCTGCTCCTTCCTGGGGCGGGCGCCTTACCCGCCAGGCCAAGTCTGCGCCAAGGCGCGCCCTCTGGCCGCGCCTCTTGGCGCCGGCCCTCTGCCGCTCGGGCCTCTGCCGCGGCTCGCGCTCTGCCGTCCTGGCAGTCGCCCTTAGCTTCGTGCCAGCCGGGCTTTCCTCTTGCCTGGGCCTTGGCTGCCTCCTCTTCTCCCGCGGCGGCTCGCTTCCTGCTGGCTGTGCCTCTCGCCTCTCGGCGGGCGCGCCGGGCTCCTCCCGCCGGTCTTGCCTCAGGGGCTGCTTCCCCTGCGTTGGGGCTGTGGGCGGCACCCCGCCCGCACGGCTCGGCCCCCCCCCCTGCCCCTGTCTCTGGCTGGGGCGGCGCGTGCTCGGGCCCCTCACGTCTCTCACCCCTTTCTGGCCCCCCGGACGTCCGCCTCCGTGGTGTGTGGGGCTGCCCAAAACCCGCCCGGGGCCCTTGGACGCCTGGTGCTCTCCGTGTCGGCGCTTGCTCTGGGCGGCCCCGCACCGCTGCAGGCAGCCCTGCGTTGCCCTTCCGCTTCCCTCTGCCAGCCTTCTCCCTGGCTGGCGCCCTTGGCACGTGTGCCCCCACCCAGCCCCTCCGCCCTCCTTCAGGCGCTTGGGCCTCCGTGCACGGCCAGGCCAGGGGTGGAGCTGAGCCGGCAGGCGCCAGTGGCGTCTTCCCGGCCTCCCCGCCTGCTCCTTCCTGGGGAGGGCGCCTTCACAGCAAGGCCGTCTGGCCAGGCTCGCCCTCTGGCAGAGCAGCCTCGGCGCCAGGAACTCTGCCCAGATCGGGGCTCTGCGCCAGAGCTCGAGCTCTGCCGTCACTGGCAGGCGCACTTAGCTTCGTGTCAGCAGGGCTTTCAGCTTGACGGGGCTTGGCTGCCTCCTCTTCCCCCGAGGCGGCTCGCTTCCCTGCTGGCTGTGCACTCGCCTCTCAGGCGGGGGCGCAGGGCTCCTCCAGCAGGTCTTGCCTCCAGGGGCTGCCTTCCCCTGAGTTGGGGCTGTGGGCAGGAACCAGACACGCAGGATCCAGGCCCCAACACCTGCACATGTCTCTGCTGGGGAGGAGAGTGCTAGGGAACCTACGTCTGTCCATACACTTTCTGGGCCACCCAAGGAATCAGCCTCCGTGTGTGCGGGGCTGAAAACCCCAGCCAGGGGCCCTGGGAGCCTGGTGCTCTCGGTGTCGGCGCTGAATCTGGCGGCCTAGCAACCGCTGGAGGAGCCCCTGCAGTTGCCCTTCCCTTCCCTCTGACAGAAGTTCTCACTGCTGAGCCCTTGGCAGTGTGCAACCCACCAGCCCCCTAAGCCTCCCTTAAGGAGGACTGGACCTAATGTGCAAAGGCAAGGCAGGATTGGAGCTGAGGCAAGGAAGGCCACCAGTGGCGATCTCCCAGGCTCCGCTCAGCCATGCTCCTTCCTGGGAGGGCAGCCTAAAAAGCAAGGCAAGTCTGGGCAAGGCGAGCCCCCGGCCGAGCAGCCTCGCGCCAGAAACTCTGCCAGATCGGGGCTCTGAGCAGAGCTAGAGCTCTGGCCGTACTGGAGGCGCCACTTAGCTCCGTGCAAGCAGGGCTTTCCTCTTGACTGGGCTCGGCTGCCTCCTCTTCTCCCGAGGAGGCTCGCTACACTGCTGGCTTGTGCTCTCGCCTATCAGGCGGGCGCGCAGGGCTCCTCCAGCAGGTCTTGCCTCAGGGGCTGCTTCCCCTGAGTTGGGGCTGTGGGCGGGAACCCAGACACGCAGGATCAGGCCCCAACCACCTGCACATGTCTCTGCTGGGGAGGAGAGTGCTAGGGAACCTACGTCTCTCACACACTTTCTCGGCACCCACGGAGTCAGCCTCTGGAGTGTGGGGATGCAAAACCCAGCCAGGGGCCCCTTGGAGACCTGGTGCTCTCCGTGCGGAGCTTTGTCTGGGCGGCCAAGGAACCGCTGAAGGAGCCCTGGCTGTTGCCCTTCGCTTCCCTCTGACAGAGCTTTCACTGCTGGAGCCCTTGGCAGTGTGCAACCCACCAGCCCCTAAGCCCTCCCTCAAGGACGCTTGGGACCTAAGTGCAAAGGCAAGGCAGGAGGTAGAGCTGAAGCAGGAAGGCGCCAGTGGCGTTTCCGAGCCTCGCACAGCCTGCTCCTTCCTGGGGAGGGAGCCTTAAAGCAAGGCAAGTCTGCGCAAGGCTCGCCTATGGCAGAGGCATCTTGGTGCCAGGAACTCTGCCAGATCGGGCCTCTGAACAGAGCTAGAGATCTGCCGTACTGGAGTCGCACTTAGCTTCGTGTAAGCAGGGGATTTCAGCTTGACGGGGACTTGCTGCCTCCTCTTCCCCCGAGGAGGCTCGCTTCCCTGCTGGCTGTGCACTCGCCTATCAGGCGGGGGCGCAGGGCTCCTCCAGCAGGTCTTGCCTCAGGGGCTGCTTCCCCTGAGTTGGGGCTGTGGGCAGGAACCCAGACACGCAGGATCAGGCCCCAACACCTGCACATGTCTCTGCTGGGAGGAGAGTGCTAGGGAACCTACGTCTGTCATACACTTTCTGGGCACCCAAGGAATCAGCCTCCGTGGTGTGCGGGGCTGAAAACCCAGCCAGGGGCCCTGGGAGCCTGGTGCTCTCCCGTGTGGCGGCTGAATCTGGGCGGCCAAGCAACCGCTGGAGGAGCCTGCAGTTGCCCTTCCCTTCCCTCTGACAGAGTTCTCACTGCTGGAGCCCTTGGCAGTGTGCAACCCACCAGCCCCTAAGCTCTCCTTAAGGAGGACTTGGGACCTAAGTGCAAAGGCAAGGCAGGATTGGAGCTGAGGCCAAGAAAGGCGCCAGTGGCGACTCCCAGGCTCGCTGCTGCCTGCTCCTTCCTGGAGAGGCAGCCTAAAAGCAAGGCAAGTCTGGGCAAGGCTAGCCCTCGGCAGAGCAGCCTCGCGCCAGGAACTCTGCCAGATCGGGGCTCTGAGCAGAGCTAGAGCTCTGCCGTACTGGAGGCGCACTTAGCTCCGTGCAAGCAGGGCTTTCAACTTGACGGGGCTGGGCTGCCTCCTCTTCCCCCGAGGAGGCTCGCTTCCCTGCTGGCTGTGCACTCGCCTATCAGGCGGGGGCGCAGGGCTCCTCCAGCAGGTCTTGCCTCAGGGGCTGCTTCCCCTGAGTTGGGGCTGTGGGCAGGAACCCAGACACGCAGGATCAGGCCCCAAACACCTGCACATGTCTCTGCTGGGGAGGAGAGTGCTAGGGAACCTACGTCTGTCATACACTTTCTGGCACCCAAGGAATCAGCCTCCTGGGTGTGTGCGGGGCTGAAAACCCCAGCCAGGGGCCCTGGGAGCCTGGTGCTCTCCGGTGCGGCGCTGATTCTAGGCGGCCTAGAAACCGCTGGAGGAGCCCTGCAGTTGCCCTTCCCTTCCCTCTGACAGAGCTCTCACTGCTGAAGCCTTGGCAAGTGTGCAACCCACCAGCCCCCTAAGCCTCCTTCAAGCGACGCCTTGGGACCTAAGTGCAAAGGCAAGGCAGGATTGGAAGCTGAAGCCAAGGAAGGCGCCCAGTGGCGTCTCCCCAGGCCTCCTCAGACTGCTCCTTCCTGGGAGGGAGCCTAAAAGCAAGGCAAGTCTGGGCAAGGCTCCGCACGGCAGAGCAGCCTCGCGCCAGGAAACTCTGCCAGATCGGGGCTCTGAGCAGAGCTAGAGCTCTGCCGATACTGGAGGCCACTTAGCTCCGTGCAAGCAGGGCTTTCCTACTTGACTGGGCTGGGCTGCCTCCTCTTCCCCGAGGAGGCTCGCTTCCTGCTGGCTGTGCACTCGCCTATCAGGCGGGGCGCGCAGGGCTCCTCCAGCAGGTCTTGCCTCAGGGGCTGCTTCCCCTGAGTTGGGGCTGTGGGCGGGAACCCAGACACGCAGGATCAGGCCCCAAACACCTGCACATGTCTCTGCTGGGGAGGAGAGTGCTAGGGAACCTACGTCTGTCATACACTTTCTGGGCACCCAAGGAATCAGCCTCCGGTGTGTGCGGGGCTGAAAACCCCAGCCAGGGGCCCTGGGAGCCTGGTGCTCTCCGTGTGGCGCTGATCTGGGCGGCCAAGCAACCGCTGGAGGAGCCCTGCAGTTGCCCTTCCTTCCCTCTGACAGAGCTTCTCACTGCTGGAGCCCTTGGCAGTGTGCAACCCACCAGCCCCTAAGCTCTCCTTAAGGAGGACTGGGACCTAAGTGCAAAGGCAAGGCAGGATTGGAGCTGAGGCAAGAAAGGCGCCAGTGGCGACTCCCAGGCTCCTGCTGCCTGCTCCTTCCTGGAGAGGCAGCCTAAAAGCAAGGCAAGTCTGGGCAAGGCTAGCCCCCGGCAGAGCAGCCTCGCGCCAGGAACTCTGCCAGATCGGGGCTCTGAGCAGAGCTAGAGCTCTGCCGTACTGGAGGCGCACTTAGCTCCGTGCAAGCAGGGCTTTCCACTTGACGGGGCTGGGCTGCCTCCTCTTCCCCGAGGAGGCTCGCTTCCCTGCTGGCTGTGCACTCGCCTATCAGGCGGGGGCGCAGGGCTCCTCCAGCAGGTCTTGCCTCAGGGGCTGCTTCCCCTGAGTTGGGGCTGTGGGCAGGAACCCAGACACGCAGGATCAGGCCCCAACCACCTGCACATGTCTCTGCTGGGGAGGAGAGTGCTAGGGAACCTACGTCTGTCATACACTTTCTGGGCACCCAAGGAATCAGCCTCCGTGTGTGCGGGGCTGAAAACCCCAGCCAGGGGCCCTGGGAGCCTGGTGCTCTCGGTGCGGCGCTGATTCTAGGCGGCCTAGAAACCGCTGGAGGAGCCCTGCAGTTGCCCTTCCCTTCCCTCTGACAGAGCTCTCACTGCTGAAGCCCTTGGCAGTGTGCAACCCACCACCCCCTAAGCCCTCCCCAACGACGCCTGGCACCTATGTGCAAAGGCAAGGCAGGATTGGAGCTGAGGCAAGGAAGGCACCAGTGGCGTCTCCCAGGCTCGCTCAGACAGCTCCTTCCTGGGGAGGGAGCCTAAAAGCAAGGCAAGTCTGGGCAAGGCGAGCCCCCGGCCGAGCAGCCTCGCGCCAGAAACTCTGCCAGATCGGGGCTCTGAGCAGAGCTAGAGCTCTGCCGTACTGGAGGCCCACTTAGCTCCGTGCAAGCAGGGCTTTCCTCTTGACTGGGCTCGGCTGCCTCCTCTTCTCCCGAGGAGGCTCGCTACACTGCTGGCTGTGCTCTCGCCTATCAGGCGGGCGCGCAGGGCTCCTCCAGCAGGTCTTGCCTCAGGGGCTGCTTCCCCTGAGTTGGGGCTGTGGGCGGGAACCCAGACACGCAGGATCAGGCCCCAACCACCTGCACATGTCTCTGCTGGGGAGGAGAGTGCTAGGGAACCTACGTCTCTCACACACTTTCTAGGCACCCACGGAGTCAGCCTCTGGGAGTGTGGGGATGCAAAACCCAGCCAGGGGCCCTTGGAACCTGGTGCTCTCCGTGCGGAGCTTTGTCTGGGCGGCCAAGGAACCGCTGAAGGAGCCCTGCTGTTGCCCTTCGCTTCCCTCTGACAGAGCTTTCACTGCTGGAGCCCTTGGCAGTGTGCAACCCACCAGCCCCTAAGCCCTCCTCAAGGACGCTTGGGACCTAAGTGCAAAGGCAAGGCAGGGGTAGAGCTGAAGCCAAGGAAGGCGCCAGTGGCGTTTCCGAGCCTCACACAGCCTGCTCCTTCCTGGGGAGGGAGCCTTAAAGCAAGGCAAGTCTGCGCAAGGCTCGCCTATGGCAGAGCATCTTGGTGCCAGGAACTCTGCCAGATCGGGCCTCTGAACAGAGCTAGAGATCTGCCGTACTGGAGTCGCACTTAGCTTCGTGTAAGCAGGGATTTCAGCTTGACGGGGACTTGCTGCCTCCTCTTCCCCCGAGGAGGCTCGCTTCCCTGCTGGCTGTGCACTCGCCTATCAGGCGGGGGCGCAGGGCTCCTCCAGCAGGTCTTGCCTCAGGGGCTGCTTCCCCTGAGTTGGGGCTGTGGGCAGGAACCCAGACACGCAGGATCAGGCCCCAAACACCTGCACATGTCTCTGCTGGGGAGGAGAGTGCTAGGGAACCTACGTCTGTCATACACTTTCTGGGCACCCAAGGAATCAGCCTCCGTGTGTGCGGGGCTGAAAACCCCAGCCAGGGGCCCTGGGAGCCTGGTGCTCTCCGGTGCGGCGCTGATTCTAGGCGGCCTAGAAACCGCTGGAGGAGCCCTGCAGTTGCCCTTCCCTTCCCTCTGACAGAGCTCTCACTGCTGGAGCCCTTGGCAGTGTGCAACCCACCAGCCCCTAAGCCCTCCCAACGGACGCTGGCACCTAATGTGCAAAGGCAAGGCAGGATTGGAGCTGAGGCAAGGAAGGCACCAGTGGCGTCTCCCAGGCTCGCTCAGACAGCTCCTTCCTGGGGAGGGAGCCTAAAAGCAAGGCAAGTCTGGGCAAGGCGAGCCCCGGCCGAGCAGCCTCGCGCCAGGAACTCTGCCAGATCGGGGCTCTGAGCAGAGCTAGAGCTCTGCCGTACTGGAGGCGCACTTAGCTCCGTGCAAGCAGGGCTTTCCTCTTGACTGGGCTCGGCTGCCTCCTCTTCTCCCGAGGAGGCTCGCTACACTGCTGGCTGTGCTCTCGCCTATCAGGCGGGGCGCAGGGCTCCTCCAGCAGGTCTTGCCTCAGGGGCTGCTTCCCCTGAGTTGGGGCTGTGGGCAGGGAACCCAGACACGCAGGATCAAGGCCCCAACCACCTGCACATGTCTCTGCTGGGGAGGAGAGTGCTAGGGAACCTACGTCTCTCACACACTTTCTAGGCACCCACGGAAGTCAGCCTCTGGAGTGTGGGGATGCAAAACCCAGCCAGGGGCCCTTGGAACCTGGTGCTCTCCGTGCGGAGCTTTGTCTGGGCGGCCAAGGAACCGCTGGAAGGAGCCCTGCTGTTGCCCTTCGCTTCCCTCTGACAGAGCTTTCACTGCTGGAGCCCTTGGCAGTGTGCAACCCACCAGCCCCTAAGCCCTCCTCAAGGACGCTTGGGACCTAAGTGCAAAGGCAAGGCAGGGGTAGAGCTGAAGCCAGGAAGGCGCCAGTGGCGTTTCCGAGCCTCACACAGCCTGCTCCTTCCTGGGGAGGGAGCCTTAAAGCAAGGCAAGTCTGCGCAAGGCTCGCCTATGGCAGAGCATCTTGGTGCCAGGAACTCTGCCAGATCGGGCCTCTGAACAGAGCTAGAGATCTGCCGTACTGGAGTCGCACTTAGCTTCGTGTAAGCAGGGATTTCAGCTTGACGGGGACTTGCTGCCTCCTCTTCCCCGAGGAGGCTCGCTTCCCTGCTGGCTGTGCACTCGCCTATCAGGCGGGGGCGCAGGGCTCCTCCAGCAGGTCTTGCCTCAGGGGCTGCTTCCCCTGAGTTGGGGCTGTGGGCAGGAACCCAGACACGCAGGATCAGGCCCCAAACACCTGCACATGTCTCTGCTGGGGAGGAGAGTGCTAGGGAACCTACGTCTGTCATACACTTTCTGGGCACCCAAGGAATCAGCCTCCGTGTGTGCGGGGCTGAAAACCCCAGCCAGGGGCCCTGGGAGCCTGGTGCTCTCGGTGCGGCGCTGATTCTAGGCGGCCTAGAAACCGCTGGAGGAGCCCTGCAGTTGCCCTTCCCTTCCCTCTGACAGAGCTCTCACTGCTGAAGCCCTTGGCAGTGTGCAACCCACCACCCCCTAAGCCCTCCCCAACGACGCCTGGCACCTATGTGCAAAGGCAAGGCAGGATTGGAGCTGAGGCAAGGAAGGCACCAGTGGCGTCTCCCAGGCTCGCTCAGACAGCTCCTTCCTGGGGAGGGAGCCTAAAAGCAAGGCAAGTCTGGGCAAGGCGAGCCCCCGGCGAGCAGCCTCGCGCCAGAAACTCTGCCAGATCGGGGCTCTGAGCAGAGCTAGAGCTCTGCCGTACTGGAGGCGCACTTAGCTCCGTGCAAGCAGGGCTTTCCTCTTGACTGGGCTCGGCTGCCTCCTCTTCTCCCGAGGAGGCTCGCTACACTGCTGGCTGTGCTCTCGCCTATCAGGCGGGCGCGCAGGGCTCCTCCAGCAGGTCTTGCCTCAGGGGCTGCTTCCCCTGAGTTGAGGCTGTGGGCGGGAACCCAGACACGCAGGATAAGGCCCCAACCACCTGCACATGTCTCTGCTGGGGAGGAGAGTGCTAGGGAACCTACGTCTCTCACACACTTTCTAGGCACCCACGGAGTCAGCCTCTGGGAGTGTGGGGATGCAAAACCCAGCCAGGGGCCCTTGGAACCTGGTGCTCTCCGTGCGGAGCTTTGTCTGGGCGGCCAAGGAACCGCTGAAGGAGCCCTGCTGTTGCCCTTCGCTTCCCTCTGACAGAGCTTTCACTGCTGGAGCCCTTGGCAGTGTGCAACCCACCAGCCCCTAAGCCCTCCTCAAGGACGCTTGGGACCTAAGTGCAAAGGCAAGGCAGGGGTAGAGCTGAAGCCAGGAAGGCGCCAGTGGCGTTTCCGAGCCTCACACAGCCTGCTCCTTCCTGGGGAGGGAGCCTTAAAGCAAGGCAAGTCTGCGCAAGGCTCGCCTATGGCAGAGCATCTTGGTGCCAGGAACTCTGCCAGATCGGGCCTCTGAACAGAGCTAGAGATCTGCCGTACTGGAGTCGCACTTAGCTTCGTGTAAGCAGGGATTTCAGCTTGACGGGGACTTGCTGCCTCCTCTTCCCCCGAGGAGGCTCGCTTCCCTGCTGGCTGTGCACTCGCCTATCAGGCGGGGGCGCAGGGCTCCTCCAGCAGGTCTTGCCTCAGGGGCTGCTTCCCCTGAGTTGGGGCTGTGGGCAGGAACCCAGACACGCAGGATCAGGCCCCAAACACCTGCACATGTCTCTGCTGGGGAGGAGAGTGCTAGGGAACCTACGTCTGTCATACACTTTCTGGGCACCCAAGGAATCAGCCTCCGTGTGTGCGGGGCTGAAAACCCCAGCCAGGGGCCCTGGGAGCCTGGTGCTCTCCGTGTGGCGCTGAATCTGGGCGGCCAAGCAACCGCTGGAGGAGCCCTGCAGTTGCCCTTCCCTTCCCTCTGACAGAATTCTCACTGCTGGAGCCCTTGGCAGTGTGCAACCCACCAGCCCCTAAGCTCTCCTTAAGGAGGACTGGGACCTAAGTGCAAAGGCAAGGCAGGATTGGAGCTGAGGCAAGAAAGGCGCCAGTGGCGACTCCCAGGCTCCTGCTGCCTGCTCCTTCCTGGAGAGGCAGCCTAAAAGCAAGGCAAGTCTGGGCAAGGCTAGCCCCCGGCAGAGCAGCCTCGCGCCAGGAACTCTGCCAGATCGGGGCTCTGAGCAGAGCTAGAGCTCTGCCGTACTGGAGGCGCACTTAGCTCCGTGCAAGCAGGGCTTTCAACTTGACGGGGCTGGGCTGCCTCCTCTTCCCCCGAGGAGGCTCGCTTCCCTGCTGGCTGTGCACTCGCCTATCAGGCGGGGGCGCAGGGCTCCTCCAGCAGGTCTTGCCTCAGGGGCTGCTTCCCCTGAGTTGGGGCTGTGGGCAGGAACCCAGACACGCAGGATCAGGCCCCAAACCACCTGCACATGTCTCTGCTGGGGAGGAGAGTGCTAGGGAACCTACGTCTGTCATACACTTTCTGGGCACCCAAGGAATCAGCCTCCGTGTGTGCGGGGCTGAAAACCCCAGCCAGGGGCCCTGGGAGCCTGGTGCTCTCGGTGCGGCGCTGATTCTAGGCGGCCTAGAAACCGCTGGAGGAGCCCTGCAGTTGCCCTTCCCTTCCCTCTGACAGAGCTCTCACTGCTGAAGCCCTTGGCAGTGTGCAACCCACCACCCCCTAAGCCCTCCCCAACGACGCCTGGCACCTATGTGCAAAGGCAAGGCAGGATTGGAGCTGAGGCAAGGAAGGCACCAGTGGCGTCTCCCAGGCTCGCTCAGACAGCTCCTTCCTGGGGAGGGAGCCTAAAAGCAAGGCAAGTCTGGGCAAGGCGAGCCCCCGGCCGAGCAGCCTCGCGCCAGAAACTCTGCCAGATCGGGGCTCTGAGCAGAGCTAGAGCTCTGCCGTACTGGAGGCCCACTTAGCTCCGTGCAAGCAGGGCTTTCCTCTTGACTGGGCTCGGCTGCCTCCTCTTCTCCCGAGGAGGCTCGCTACACTGCTGGCTGTGCTCTCGCCTATCAGGCGGGCGCGCAGGGCTCCTCCAGCAGGTCTTGCCTCAGGGGCTGCTTCCCCTGAGTTGAGGCTGTGGGCGGGAACCCAGACACGCAGGATAAGGCCCCAACCACCTGCACATGTCTCTGCTGGGGAGGAGAGTGCTAGGGAACCTACGTCTCTCACACACTTTCTAGGCACCCACGGAGTCAGCCTCTGGGAGTGTGGGGATGCAAAACCCAGCCAGGGGCCCTTGGAACCTGGTGCTCTCCGTGCGGAGCTTTGTCTGGGCGGCCAAGGAACCGCTGAAGGAGCCCTGCTGTTGCCCTTCGCTTCCCTCTGACAGAGCTTTCACTGCTGGAGCCCTTGGCAGTGTGCAACCCACCAGCCCCTAAGCCCTCCTCAAGGACGCTTGGGACCTAAGTGCAAAGGCAAGGCAGGGGTAGAGCTGAAGCCAGGAAGGCGCCAGTGGCGTTTCCGAGCCTCACACAGCCTGCTCCTTCCTGGGGAGGGAGCCTTAAAGCAAGGCAAGTCTGCGCAAGGCTCGCCTATGGCAGAGCATCTTGGTGCCAGGAACTCTGCCAGATCGGGCCTCTGAACAGAGCTAGAGATCTGCCGTACTGGAGTCGCACTTAGCTTCGTGTAAGCAGGGATTTCAGCTTGACGGGGACTTGCTGCCTCCTCTTCCCCCGAGGAGGCTCGCTTCCCTGCTGGCTGTGCACTCGCCTATCAGGCGGGGGCGCAGGGCTCCTCCAGCAGGTCTTGCCTCAGGGGCTGCTTCCCCTGAGTTGGGGCTGTGGGCAGGAACCCAGACACGCAGGATCAGGCCCCAAACACCTGCACATGTCTCTGCTGGGGAGGAGAGTGCTAGGGAACCTACGTCTGTCATACACTTTCTGGGCACCCAAGGAATCAGCCTCCGTGTGTGCGGGGCTGAAAACCCCAGCCAGGGGCCTGGGAGCCTGGTGCTCTCCGTGTGGCGCTGAATCTGGGCGGCCAAGCAACCGCTGGAGGAGCCCTGCAGTTGCCCTTCCCTTCCCTCTGACAGAGTTCTCACTGCTGGAGCCCTTGGCAGTGTGCAACCCACCAGCCCCTAAGCTCTCCTTAAGGAGGACTGGGACCTAAGTGCAAAGGCAAGGCAGGATTGGAGCTGAGGCAAGAAAGGCGCCAGTGGCGACTCCCAGGCTCCTGCTGCCTGCTCCTTCCTGGAGAGGCAGCCTAAAAGCAAGGCAAGTCTGGGCAAGGCGAGCCCCCCGCCGAGCAGCCTCGCGCCAGAAACTCTGCCAGATCGGGGCTCTGAGCAGAGCTAGAGCTCTGCCGTACTGGAGGCCCACTTAGCTCCGTGCAAGCAGGGCTTTCCTCTTGACTGGGCTCGCTGCCTCCTCTTCTCCGAGGAGGCTCGCTAACTGCTGGCTGTGCTCCTCGCCTATCAGGCGGGGCGCAGGGCTCCTCCAGCAGGTCTTGCCTCAGGGGCTGCTTCCCCTGAGTTGAGGCTGGGGCGGGAACCCAGACACGCAGGATAAGGCCCAACCACCTGCACATGTCTCTGCTGGGAGGAGAGTGG
>NW_017214141.1:0-14958 GCF_001704415.2 Capra hircus
CCCACACAAATCCTGAAAATACAGTAGAAACAATCAACCACAATATTTCTTATGACTACAGGTGGAAAGAACTTAAGTGTTGTCAGGGACGTATTTCTGAATTTGAGTTGGATTTCTGAACTTTAACGCTAACAGTCTGACTTTGTGAGAAAAGCAACCACATCCGCGCCTCCATGGGTGATGACACAGTTAGAACAGCTCACAGCGACTTCGACTCTTCTGACTAGACTTTACAGGAACCTCAGAACTCTGAGGGACTGGCCTGTGGGCCCGCCTCTGGATGCTGGGCTGGTGGAAGGCGCCTCTGTGCAGCCCACACCACATGCGCCACTCAGCACAGAGACACGTGAGGGGAGTCTGCCACTTAATTAACAAGACCCGCTCAACTTTGGGGATTATTCATAGTCCAGAGTCCAAGATCCCATGACAATTAGATAAATATGTTTTGTGCTTATGCTCTAAAAGCTGCAAATCTATTTCTCTCATGAGTATAAAGCCAATAAGCAGAGATGATGTACATCAGCGTTTCCTGAAACTGTTATTGTGGAGAAAAGGTGGGTCCAAAGAGATGGATCGTTCTTCATAAGAAAACGCATTCAAGTTGTCAAGTTAATCCCCTAGATTCAGGATCTCTTTGATAACTGTCTAATGTCCTATAAATGTAGGCCATTATAATTCATGGATGAGCTACTGCAGGAAGAAACAGTTGTTTCTTAGGTTTGGAAAGGCTGTAGGTAAGGAAAGATGGGTCCAGAGGAGAAGGCTGTGTGCTTATTTCAAGGCAAAGGAAACAAAAATATCACACACACACACACACACACACACACACACACACACACACACGCATCTCAGAATAACCTCCTGAGGTAAATATCGTTGTTACCCAACTTTAACCATGAAGAAACTGAAACTTAAAATGGTCAAATTACTCACTTGGGGGTCAGAGTGAGTGGCAGATCCAGCCAGACACAGACAACATCTCCTCAGCCCAAGCTGTAAGCCTGGCCCTATATGGCCTCCTCACAAGGCAAACGCACAGGACGATGAAAAACACAGCCACCAAAATCTTCCTCTAGTCATTCACATGAACATAGTCATTCACACTTATGCATTTATCATATATTTACATTCATTATAGTAATTTATATTTATTATATTTGTTTTTATTTCTGTTTATTTAGAAGTATTTGATTCTCAAAGGCTGAATCTCCTAGAACTCAGAATATATAAAATGTGGCAGGTTAAAATAGTTTTTGATAAAAGAAAGTACCTAGAAAAATGGGTGCATGTGTTTTGCCAGATTCTGGAGACTCCAGGTTCAATATGTGGGTCTCCCACACTACAGGCAGATTCTTTACTCTCTGAGGACCAGGAAAGCTCGATCCTGGAGAGGAGTAGTCTAACCAGACAAATTCTGAACCATATTCAAGGAAACATATTAATGGAAACACAATGGTCTACTGTGTTCATTTTTGAAAAATGAAAGCATATAAGATCATCCAGAGGGGGAAAAAAAACCAAAAAACGAAAAACTACAACCACACTTTCTTGATTCTAATATATGGAAGAATTCTTGATGTGGCTGTCTACATAAGGGATGTGAACTGAGTTAGTAAAAAGGCAAAAATACAGAAGACAGAAACTTTTCCATTAGGCTTTTTGTTTGTTTACACAAATCTTCACTATACACAAACTAAATTTTAAGCTTTAACTCAGTGAAGGCATTTGTGAGGAGAGGCAAGTCAGCACACACTTGGAGTGTGTAGTGCCCTTGCTTTTTGGTGATATAACCTGACAGAGGGCTACAACTCTGAGAAACCTACAAGGACAGTGAGCACATTTCCCCTGTTATCTCAGATCATAGTGGTCTTACCCAAATGGCAGCCAGTAGGTGCTCAGAGTCTCTGACAAGTGTTGAAAATGCTGACATTCTGTGCTGCTGAACATGGGAGATGCATCTATTTTAGAGACTAGATGATTAAACAGTAAGGTTCACACTCCATTGTGTAAATAAGACCCTGAATTATATTCTGTCAAACAAGAGCATCTTCTTCTGTTCTTCCATAAGAAATTTACTATGGTATCAGAAAGTTGAGAAATCTGGAAGATGCCATTTAGAACCTTTAAAAATCCTTGGATGATACATTTTAAACCTTCACTGAAAATAAGAATATTTGTATTCATAAACATGTTGGGACTTTTAAAGCCCTGATAACATAGTTTTTCATGGTTAATTTAAAATCTCTCGGGACTTCCCTGGTGATCCAGGGGTTAAGAATCTGCCTGTCAACGGAGGGAACATGGGTTTGGGAAGATATCACATGCCAATGAGCAATTAAGCCCATGCACCACAACTACTGAGCCCACAGGCTCTATAGCCTGTGAGCTACAACTACTGAAGCCTGCACACCCTGGAGCCTGTGCTCTGCAACAAGAAGCCACTGCAATGAGAAGCCCGCATATCACGGAAGAGTTGTCCCCGCTCACTACAACTAGAAAAAGACTGAGCACAGTAACCAAGACCCAGACCAGCCAAAAAACAAAACAAAGCAAAAGTCTCATTAAAAAAAAAAATAGCTTGCTTTTCTCACGGCTTTTGTAGTGTCACTGTTCAGTTGCTCAGTCATGCCCAACTCTTTGTGACCCCATGGACTACAGCACGCCAGGCTTCCCTGATCTTTACCACCTCCCGGAGTTGGCTCAAATTCATGTCCACTGAGTCAGGGATGCCATCCAGGCATCTCATCCTCTGTCATCTCCTTCTCCTCCTGCCTTCAATCTTCCCCACCATCAGGGTCTCTTCCAATGAGCTGGCTCTTCATATCAGGTGGCCAAAGTATTGGAGCTTCAGCTTCAACATCAGTCCTTCCAATGAATATTTAGGGTTTATTTTCTTTAGGATTGACTGGTTTGATCTCCTTGTGTCCAAGGAACTCTCAAGAGTCTTCTCTAGTATCACAGTTTGAAAGCATTAATTCTTCCATGCTCACCCTTCTTTATGGTCCAACTCTCACATCCATACATGTCTAGTGAAGAAAACCATAGCTTTGACTATACAGACTTTTGTCGGCAAAGTGATATCTCTGCTTTTTAATACACTGCCTAGGTTTGTCATAGCTTTTCTTCCAATGAGCAAGTGTCTTTTAATTTATGGCTACAGTCACCATCTGCATTGATTTTGGAGCCCAATAAAATTGGAATTCTCCAGGCAAGAATACTGGAGTGAGTAGCCACTCCCTTCTCCAGGGGATCTTCCTGACCCAGGGATGGAACCCAGGTCTCCTGCATTACATGCAGATTCTTTACTGTTTGAGCCACAAGGGAAGCCCCCAAGGACTATTAGGCATAGACACAGACTATAGACTATTAGACTAGAGACACAGAGAGTTTATCACGTTTCCTCCCGTGACACTCAAAAGAGTACAGCAGAGCTATTTACACCACAATGGCTTGGAATCACGTGCGAGAAAGATGTGGGTGATACAAGGCAGGAGCACCTGTAGAAAACATACATATTAAGGGAGAACAAAACCACAGTTTTTTCCTCTACTGGATTATTCCTTTCAGGCTAAAAATATGCTGTTGATTCCTCCATTAAAAAAAAATCATTCACTCTTTCCCCCTCCAGCAAGACCTTCTTTCTCTTCTGACCTCCGAGTGTACTGGCTCTTCCAGAAAGCTACCCATCATCCTCTTCTCCTGCGCCCATCTAACCAGGCATTGGTTACTGGCTACCTAATGGTGCCTGCCCCTTGTGAAGATACCAATTCCTCCTGCTCCTGCAAGCACCACAGCATGTCATATGGCTCTGGTTTACACCCTTCTTCTGGAAGCCTCTTCCACGTGGTCCACGAAGCTCCACGATCTGGCCCAATACCCCTCTGCGCAGTCATCTTCCACCTCTTTCCTCCTGCTCACTGTGTTCAGGATGCTCACTGCATCTGCCTCCCTCAGGCTTTGCACTTGCCACTCTCCCTGTATGGAATGTCCTATCTCCATAGCCCCTGCTTTATTCCTTCACTTCCTTCAAGTCCCTGCTTACCTGTCACAGAATACTGTCTGACAGGTGCACTTATGCTGCTGTACCTCCTTTAACTCTCTCTTCCCTTCGCCCTGAGTCCCCAAAGGATAGAGCAGGCCTCTTTCCTCACTGAGCACTAACACAGGACACCTTCATTCCCCTCTGAGCCTTAGTTTTCATGTTGTCAAGTGTAACCTATGGACAACACGATGGCTCATTATGGGAGAGTGTCACCTTCCCTTTGAGTAAATGCAGAGTGGCCAGGGCTTGGTGGGGGAGGTGAGGAGAAAGCTGGTGGATTATCCAGAGAATGTCAACATTGCTCAGTAAGATAAAATGGCAGATGAAACTGATTAAAGTTTTCAAACTTAGAAAGATACTCAAAGTATCGGGATCCTGGGTGTTTTATTACTGATTTTAATAAACAAACAAACAAAACACCCAGAAGCAAAATAAATCAAAATACAATGAAATAAAATAAAATGCTCATGGGCTTCACATAAGACAACATTCAGAAAGAGCAAGCATGAGTTGGTGCAGTCACCATGGAGAACAGTATGGAGATTCCTCAGAAAAACAGAGGTACCAGAAGATCCAGCAATCCCACTACTCGGCATAGATTCAGAGAAAACTGTAATTCAAAGAGATACATGCACTCCAATGTGCACCACAACAGCAACACTACTTACAATAATCCAGACATGGAAACATGCTAAATGCTCCCAGACAGATGAATGGGCATATGTGGCACATATATATTTGATAAAATGGAGTTTTACCATTCTCTAGGTCCATCTAGGAACATGGATGGGTGAATCCAGGGATGGGTGAATCCATACTAAGTGAAGTAAGTCAGATGAAGAAAGACAAATATCATATGATATCATTTATATGTGGAATCTAAAATAAGACACAAATGAACTTATATATGAAACAGAAATAGATTTATATAGAGAACAGACTTGTGGTTGTCAAGAAGAAGGGGCTGAAGGAGGTATGGCATGGGAGGTTGGGACTAGCAGATGCAAACTATTATATAAAGAGTGGACAAACAACAAGGTCCTACCGTATAGCACAGAGAACTGTATAGCACTGCGAGTATATATCTCAATATCCTGAGATAAATCATAATGGACATATGTATGACTGAATTACTTTGCTGTACAGCAGAAATTAGTACATTATAAATCAACTATACTTCAATTTAAAACTTAAAAAATAAAAAAAGAGGAAACAGACAAAAGCATCAGAATTTGAGATTGAAAAGGAATTATAATATGCAGATGAGAAATATTATGCATGTGGAATAACTTTGACGATGATGATGACAACCATGGTGCTAATGATCTAAAGGTGTTTTTAAGGAGGAACAAATTATAAACAAGAGCTTTCCACAGAAACTAAGGAGCCTGGACTGGAGGACACCTATTTGCCATGACGGCTGTTCTTCTGGAGAGCTGAGTAGACTAGATCCCCGACATGCACGTCTCCACTCAAGAGGAAGCACGGGGGTCCCTCTCACATCCAGAGGAGACACATTTCCGCCTCGTAGCTCGAGATGAGGGATCCTTTCCCTGCTTCGTCGGGAAAGAATTCCCAGCATTCCCGTCGAATCTCAAGAGGAGGCGCTCTCCACAGGAAAGGCGAGGGGAACTCCAGGGTCCTGCCACCATTCCAAGAGTCCCCCAGATATCTCAGTCCATTCCAGAGGAAGCTGTTTTCCCTGCACTGCCTCGACTTTCATGCCGAGGATCGACTCACAACACGGTGGCACGTGGGAGAGCCCTGTGGGAAAGCCTCTTGGGAAAGCCTCCAGGGAAAGCCACAGATCCCTTGAGCCACATGACGGGAAGTGTGACACTGCAGCTACAGCTAGGGAGGAAAGTCCACGTGCATGCCCCCACTCGAGACGAGGACTGACTCCCCTGTGGAGACTCCAGAATTACCCCAAGATCCATGTTAGCACAGGAGAACAATCCTCAGGTTCCGGCCCGACTCAACACAAGGACTAAGGCCCCGGCATCGAAGGGAGAGGAATCCCGAGAGGCCCCGAGCAACTCGCATGGGGACTGCCCTTTCCAGAGGCTGCCAGAGCAGGTCGCTGAGGTCCCCGTCGTAACTCCAGAGCACCTGCCGCAACTCGGGAAAATCCAGAAGGTTCTCGCCACCAGGGGAGATGAGGCCCATTTCCGCTGAGGCGTCTCGAGGCTAATCACATCTGACCTGTGGAAATTCGAAAGGGTCCTTCACACCCTTGCTGCAACTCAAGAAGTTCCCCGACATACCCGACTCCACTCGAGAGGAAGCACAGGGGTCCCGCCCACATCCAGAGGAGCCCCGTTTCTGCCTCGTAGCTCGAAATGAGGGATCAATTCCCTGCTTCGCCGGAAAGAATGCCCGGCATTCCTGTCGCATCTCAATGGGAGGCACTCTCACAAGGAAAGGCGAGAGGAACTCCAGGGTCGTGCCACAATTCCAAGAGTTCCCCAGATGCCTCAGTTCATTCCAGAGGAACCTGTTTTCCCTGCACTGCCTCGATTTTCACGCAGAGGATCAGCTCAGACCACGGTGGCACGTGGGACAGCCCTGTGGGAAAGCCTCGTCGGAAAGCCTCGAGGAAAAGTCACAGATCCCTTGATCCACGCGACGGGAGGCGTGACACTGCTGCTACAGGCCGGGAGGAAAGCGCACGTGCATGCCCCCACACAAGACGAGGAATGGCTCCCTTGTGGAGACTCCAGAAGTACCCCAAGATCCATGTCAGCACAATTGACTCTTTCATTTTTACTTCTTCTTGCTCTGGGAGATATCCAGAAAAGCCCCCTAGCAATTCGATAGGGACTGGCCTTTCCACAGGCCACCAGAGCGTGTCCATGGGGTCCTCGTCATGACTCGAGAGGACCTGCCGCAAATCGAGAATATCCAGGAGGTTCTCAACTCCAGGCGAGATGAGGCCCATTCCGGCTAAGGCTTCTCGAGGCTAATCACACATAACCTCTGGAACTTCAAAAAGGTACTTCACACCCTTGCTACAAATCAAGAAGTTCCTCGACATACCCGTCTCCACTCGAGAGGAAGCACGAGGGTCCCGCCCACATCCAGAGGAGCCCCGTTTCCGCCTCATAGCTCGAGAGGAGGGATCCTTTCCCTGCGTGGTCGGGAAAGAATTCCCGGCGTTCCCGTCGCATCTCCAGTAGAGGTGCTCTCAACAGGAAACGAGAGAGGAATTCCAGGGTCATGCCACCATACCAAGAGTTCACCAGATGTCTCAGTCCATGCCAGAGGAACCTGTTTTCCCTGCACTGCCTCGACTTTCATGCCGAGGAGCGACTCTCACAACGGTGGCCCGTCGGACAGCCCTGTGAGAACCCTAACTCCTGGGAAAGCCACCTGTGGCATGACGCTGGAGTTCCTCTCGACTTTACTGTTGAGAGTGCCTCCTCTTGAGATGTGGCCGGAAAGCCTGGAATTCTTTCGCGACCAAGCAGGGAAAGGATCCCTCATCTCGAACTACGAGGCCGAAAGGGGGCTCCTCTGGATGTGGGCAGGACTCTCGTGCTTCCTCTCGAGTGGAGACGGGTATGTCGGGAAATTCTTGAGTTGAAGCAAGGGTGTGAAGGACCCTTTGAAAGTTCCAGACGTTAGGTGTGTTTAGCCTCGAGAAGCCTCAGCGGAAATGGGCCTCATCTCGCCTGGAGGGGAGAACCTCCTGGATTTTCTCGAGTTACAGCAGGTACTCTCGACTTACGACGGGGACATCAGGGAACCTCTCTGGTGGCCACAGGACAGGCCAGTCCCCATGTGAGTTGTTAGGGGATTTTCAAGATTCCTCTCCCGTCGATGCCGGGGCCTAAGACCTAGTGTGGAGTCCGGGCCGGAACCTAAGGATTACTCTCCAGTGCTGAAATGGATCTTGGGATACTTCTGGAGTTTCCACTGGGGAGTCGATTCTCTTCTTGGGTGGGGGCATGCACGTGCACTTTCCTCCCGAGCTGTACCAGCAGTGTCAGGCTTCCCGTTGCGTGGATCAAGGGATCTGTGGCTTTCCCTTGAGGATTTCCCAAGAGGATTTACCACGAGGCTTTCCAACTAGGCTTTCGCACAGGGATATCCCACGTGCAACCGTGCTGTGAGTCGAATCGATCCTCGGCTTGAAAGTCGGGCAGTGCAGGGAAAACAGGTTTCCCTGGAATGGACTGACATATCTGGGGACTCTGGGAATGGTGGCACGACCCTGGAGTTCCTCTCGGCTTTCCTGTGGAGAGCATCTCCTCATGAGATGCGTCGGGAACTCCGGGAATTCTTTCCCGACCACGCAGGGAAAGGATCCATCCTCTCGAGCTATGAGGTGGAAACGGGGCTCCTCTGGATGTGGGCGGGACTCTCGTGCTTCCTCTCGAGTGGAGACGGGTGTGTCGGGGAACTTCTTGAGTTGCAGCAAGGGTGTGAAGGACCCATTGGAAGTTCCAGAGGTTAGGTGTGATTTGCCTGGAGACGCCTCAGCAGAAATGGGCCTCATCTCGCCTGGAGGGGAGAACCTCCTGGATTGTCTCGAGTTGTGGCAGGTGCTCTCGACTTACGACGGGGACTTCAGGACCCGCTCTGGTGGCCTCAGGAAATGCCAGTCCCCAAGCGAGTTGCTCGGGGGCCTCTCGGGATTCCTCTCCCGTCGATGCCGGGGCCTAAGACCTTGTGAGGAGTCAGTGCCGGAACCTGAGGATTCCTCTCCAGTGCTGACATGGATCTTGGGGTACTTCTGGAGTCTCCCCATGGGAGTCAGACCTCATCTCGAGTGGGGGCATTCACGTGCGCTTTCCTCCCGAGCTGTAGCAACAGTGTCACGCTTCCCTTCACGTGGATCAAGGGGTCAGTGGCTTTCCCTCGAGGCTTTCCCACGAGGCTTTCCCACGACGCTTTCCCAAAGGGCTGTCCCACGTGCCACCGTGGTGTGAGTCTCTCCTCGGTTTGAAAGTCGAGGCAGTGCAGGGAAAACAGGTTTCCCTGGAATGGACTGAGACATCTGGGGGGCCTTGGGAATGGTGGCACGACCCTGGAGTTCCTCTCGCGTTTCCTGTGGAGAGCGCCTCCTCTTGAGATGCGATGGCATCGCCGGGAATTCTTTCCCGACCACGCAGGGATAGGATCTCTCTTCTCGAGCTATGAGGCCGAAATGGGGTTCCTCCGGATGTGTGCGGGACTCTCGTGCTTCCTCTCGAGTGGACACGGGTATCTCGGGGAACTTCTTGAGTTGCAGCAAGGGTGTGAAGGACCCTTTGGAAGTTCCAGAGGTTAGGTGTGATTAGCCTCGAGACGCCTCAGCGGAAATGGGTGTCATCTCGCCTGGAGGGGAGAACCTCCTGCATTTTCTCGAGTTGCGGCAGGCGCTCTCGACTTACATCGGGGACCACAGGGACCCGCTCTGGTGGCCTCAGGAAAGGCCAGTCCCCATGCGAGTTGCTCGGAGGCCTCTCGGGATTCCTCTCCCGTCGATGCCGGGGCCTAAGACCTTGTGTGGAGTCGGTGCCGGAACCTGAGGATTCCTCTCCAGTCCTGACATGGATGTTGGGGTACTTCTGGAGTCTCCCCAGGGGAGTCAGTCCTCGTCTCGATTCGGGGCATGCACGTGCGCTTTCCTCCCGAGCTGTAGCAGCAGTGTCACAATTCCCGTCGAGTGGATCAGGGGATCAATGGCTTTCCCTCAAGGCTTTCCCTCGAGGCTTTCCCACGAGGCTTTCCCACAGGGCTGTCCCACGTGCCACCGTGGTGTGAGTCGATCCTCGGCTTGAAAGTCTAGGCACAGAGAGGGAAAGATGGCGGACGAATAGGACGGGAAGATCACTTTCTCCCTCACAAATTCCTCAAAAGAACATTTCAACGCCGAGCAAACTCCACAAAACAACTTCTGTAGGCTGGCATAGGACATCAGGCAACCAGAAAAGCAGACCATTGTCTTCAAAAACAGATATTTAATCTTTGCTCTTAGATTTTTGTTGTCAATTTTGTTCATTTAAAAACCCAAACTTCACTACCCAAGTTTACCTGAGAGCGAGATTACTGGCTTGACCACTCTCTCCTCCTCTGGACTCTCCTTTTTCTCCACCAGGTGGCCTCTCTCTCTTTTCTCCCCATCTCTTCTCTATCCAACTCTGTGAATCTCTGTGTGTTCCAGACGGTAGAGAACACCTAAGGAACTGGTTACTGGCAGGATTTGTCTCTCTCCTACTCATTCCTCTCTCTTATCCTCCTGGTAACCTCTGTCTACTTCCTCCCTCTCCTCTTCCCCGTATAACTCTGTAAATACCTCTGAGCGGTCCAGACTATAGAGCACACATATGGAAATGACTACTGGCTAGCTTGCTCTCTCCTCTCTTGATCTCACCGCATCTCATTCCAGTCACCTCTAACTACCCCCTCCATCTTCTCTTCTCCTTGTAACTCAGTGAACCTCTCTGAGTGTCCCTCAATGTGGAGAAACTTTTCATCTTTAACCTAGATATTTTATCATTGGTGCTGTATAGATGGAGAAGTCTAGAGGCTACTGTAAAAATAAAACTGAAAACCAGAAGCAGGAAGCTTAAATCCAAAGCCTGAAAACATTAGAGAACTCTTGAATTCAGGGAACATTAAGCAATAGGAGCTCATCAAATGCCTTCATACCTACACCGAAACCAAGCTCCACCCAAGGGCCAACAAGTTCCAAAACAAGACATACCACGCAAATTCTCCAGCAACACAGGAACACTCCCCTGAGCTTCAATATACAGGCAGCTCAAAATTATCCCAAAACCTTTGATGTCTCATAACCCATTACGGGTCACTCCACTGCACTCCAGAGAGAAGAAACCCAGCTCCACCCACCAAAACTCCAACACAAGCCTCCCTAACCAGGAAACCTTGACAAGCCACTGATAGAACCCCACCCAAAGTGAGGAAGCTCCATAATAAAGAGAACTCCACAAATTACCAGAATATAAAAAGGCCACCCCAAACGCAGCAATATAACCAAGATGAAGAGACAGAGGAACACTCAGCAGGTAAAGGAACAGGAGAGTTGCCCACCAAACCAAACAAAAGAGGAAGAAGTAGGGAATCTACCGGAGAAGGAATTCCGAATATTGATAGTGAAAATGATCCAAAATCTTGAAATCAAAATGGAAACACAGATAAATAGCCTAGAGACAAGGATTGAGAAGATGCAAGAAAGGTTTAACAAGGACCTAGAAGAAATAAAAAAGAGTCAAAATATAATGAATAACGCAATAAATGAGACCAAAAACACTCTGGAGGCAACAAATAGTAGAATAATGGAGGCAGAAGATAGGATTAGTGAAATAGAAGATAGAATGGTAGAAATAAATGAATCAGAGAGGAAACAAGAAAAACCAATTAAAAGAAACGAGGACAATCTCAGAGACCTCCAGGACAATATGAAACGCTCCAACATTCGAATTATAGGAGTCCCAGAAGAAGAAGACAGAAAGAAAGATCATGAGAAAATCCTTGAGGAGATAATAGTTGAAAACTTCCCTAAAATGGGGAAGAAAATAATCACCCAAGTCCAAGAAACACAGAGAGTTCCAAATAGGATAAACCCAAGGCGAAACACCCCAAGACACATATTAATCAAATTAACAAAGATCAAACACAAAGAACAAATATTAAAAGCAGCAAGGGAAAAAACAACAAATAACACACAAGGGGATTCCCATAAGGATAACAGCTGATCTTTCAATAGAAACTCTTCAGGCCAGGAGGGAATGGCAAGACATACTTAAAGTGATGAAAGACAATAACCTACAGCCCAGATTACTGTATCCAGCAAGGATCTCATTCAAATACGAAGGAGAAATCAAAAGCTTTACAGACAAGCAAAAGCTGAGAGAATTCAGCACCACCAAACCAGCTCTCCAACAAATTCTAAAGGATATCCTCTAGACAGGAAACACGAAAAGGGTGTATAAACCCGAGCCCAAAACAATAAAGTAAATGGTAACGGGATCATACTTATCAATAATCACCTTAAACGTAAATGGGTTGAACGCCCCAACCAAAAGACAAAGACTGGCCGAATGGATACAAAAACAAGACTCCTCTATATGCTGCTTACAAGAGACCCACCTCAAAACAAGGGACACATACAGACTGAAAGTGAAGGGATGGAAAAAGATATACCACGCAAACAGAGACCAAAAGAAAGCAGGAGTGGCAATACTCATATCCGATAAAATAGACTTTAAAACAAAGGCTGTGAAAAGAGACAAAGAAGGCCACTACATAATGATCAAAGGAACAATCCAAGAAGAAGATATAACAATTATAAATATATATGCACCCAATATAGGAGCACCGCAATATGTAAGAGAAAATGCTAACAAGTATGAAAGGGAAATCAACAATAACACAATAATAGTGGGAGACTTTAATACCCCACTCACACCTATGGACAGATCAACTAAACAGAAAATTAACAAAGAAACGCAAACTTTAAATGATACATTAGATCAGTTAGACCTAATTGATATCTATAGGACATTTCACCCCAAAACAATGAATTTCACCTTTTTTTCAAGTGCTCATGGAACCTTCTCCAGGATAGATCACATCCTGGGCCATAAATCTAAACTTGATAAATTCAAAAAACTCGAAATCATTCCAAGCATCTTTTCTGACCATAATGCATTAAGATTAGATCTCAATTACAGGAGAAAAACTATTAAAAATTCCAACACATGGAGGTTGAACAACACACTTCTGAATAACCAACAAATCACAGAAGAAATCAAAAAAGAAATCAAAATATGCATAGAAACTAATGAAAATGAAAACACAACAACCCAAAACCTGTGGGACACTATAAAAGCAGTGCTAAGAGGAAAGTTCATAGCAATACAGGCATACCTCAAGAAACAAGAAAAAAGTCAAATAAATAACCCAACTCTACAACTAAAGCAACTAGAAAAGGAAGAGTTGGAGAACCCCAGAGTTAGTAGAAGGAAAGAAATCTTAAAAATTAGGGCAGAAATAAATGCAAAAGAAACAAAAGAGACCATAGCAAAAATCAACAAAGCCAAAAGCTGGTTCTTTGAAAGGATAAATAAAATTGACAAACCATTAGCCAGACTCATCAAGAAGCAGAGAGAGAAAAATCAAATCAATAAAATTAGAAATGAAAATGGAGAGATCACAACAGACAACACAGAAATACAAAGGATCATAAGAGACTACTATCAGCAATTGTATGCCAATAAAATGGACAATGTGGAAGAAATGGACAAATTCTTAGAAAAGTACAATTTTCCAAAACTGAACCAGGAAGAAATAAAAATCTTAACAGACCCATCACAAGCACGGAAATTGAAACTGTAATCAGAAATCTTCCAGCAAACAAAAGCCCAGGTCCAGATGGCTTCACAGCTGAGTTCTACCAAAAATTTCGAGAAGAGCTAACACCTATCCTCCTCAAACTCTTCCAGAAAATTGCAGAGGAAGGTAAACTTCCAAACTCATTCTATGAGGCCACCATCACCCTAATACCAAAACCTGACAAAGATGTCACAAAAAAAGAAAACTACAGGCCAATATCACTGATGAACATAGATGCAAAAATCCTCAACAAAATTCTAGCAATCAGAATCCAACAACACATTAAAAAGATCATACACCATGACCAAGTGGGCTTTATCCCAGAGATGCAAGGATTCTTCAATATCCGTAAATCAATCAATGTAATTCACCACATTAACAAATTGAAAAATAAAAACCATATGATTATCTCAATAGATGCAGAGAAGGCCTTTGACAAAATTCAACATCCATTTATGATAAAAACTCTCCAGAAAGCAGGAATAGAAGGAACATACCTCAACATAATAAAAGCTATCTATGACAAACCCACAGCAAACATTATCCTCAATGGTGAAAAATTGAAAGCATTTCCGCTAAAAGTCAGGAACAAGACAAGGGTGTCCACTTTCACCGCTACTATTCAACATAGTTCTGGAAGTTTTGGCCACAGCAATTAGAGCAGAAAAAGAAATAAAGGAATCCAAATTGGAAAAGAAGAAGTAAAACTCTCACTGTTTGCACATGACATGATCCTCTACATGGAAAACCCTAAAGACTCCACCAGAAAATTACTAGAGCTAATCAAAAATAAAGTTGCAGGATATAAAATCAACACACAGAAATCCCTTGCATTCCTATACACGAATAATGAGAAAGTAGAAAAAAGAAATTAAGGAAACAATTCCATTCACCATTGCAACGAAAAGAATAAAATACTTAGGAATATATCTACCTAAAGAAACTAAAGACCTATATATAGAAAACTATAAAACACTGATGAAAGAAATCAAAGAGGACACTAATAGATGGAGAAATATACCATGTTCATGGATCGGAAGAATCAATATAGTGAAAATGAGTATACTACCCAAAGCAATTTACAAATTCAATGCAATCCCTATCAAGCTACCAGCCACATTTTTCACAGAACTAGAACAAATAATTTCAAGATTTGTATGGAAACACAAAAAACCTCGAATAGCCAAAGCAATCTTGAGAAAGAAGAATGGAACTGGAGGAATCAACTTACCTGACTTCAGGATCTACTACAAAGCCACAGTCATCAAGACAGTATGGTACTGGCACAAAGACAGACATATAGATCAATGGAACAAAATAGAAAGCCCAGAGATAAATCCACACACATATGGACACCTTATCTTTGACAAAGGAGGCAAGAATATACAATGGAGTAAAGACAATCTCTTTAACAAGTGGTGCTGGAAAACTGGTCAACCACTTGTAAAAGAATGAAACTAGATCACTTTCACCCGCACACAAAATAAACTCAAAATGGATTAAAGATCTAAATGTAAGACCAGAAACTATAAAACTCCTAGAGGAGAACATAGGCAAAACACTCTCCGACATAA